>NC_142527.1:4660200-4747700 GCF_964205215.1 Stylophora pistillata
AGTTTACCCCGCAAAACATTTCCTTGGTTTTGAAGGGAAACCTGATATACCACTTAACAGATTTTAGCTAGTTGTATTTATTTTGGCGGAGTAAGGTTTCGAAGCTCAACTTTTCACCTTTTCGATTTTTTATAACGACAAAGGGAGCTTTATTTTTTATCTTGATGGCGCACATGTTAAGGTTGCCTTAAAACTAATATCCGAGTGGTAATTTCCTAAGAATAAGTCGGGGTAATTTTATTATCCACGAATTGGTAGGATCTTTCTGGGTTGCATTTTCATTCTTTACGTTAAATAATTGTCGTCATTGTAATAGTTTTCCTAGCCTGAACATACCTCGCTAGTTATTGTTCGAAATCGTGTTTACGTTCATAAATTTCAAGGGAAAAATTTTCACCTCGTGAATACCTAATCAAGGTCCCTTATTAGATTCGGGAAAAAAATTTGGCTGTTGTGTCCTTCCGGATCAAAGGTTATTAAAATTGTTTTCCTGGCGAACTTCCTTCAGTGTTTATTTTGCGCATGTGACTGAGTGTTTGAAAAGTAGAACCTTTCACAAAATGCTATCACGTACATTGAAGAACTTGTTTTGAAGTTCAAGGTAATATTTCATGTTAGTTATTGTTATGCAAAACAGTTTTGTCACACAATATTTCGTGTCAGCGAAAACAATGTCACAAGGGAATTGCTGGTCTCGTTTCAGGTTTCCCATGCAAAAATTTTTTTTTTTCTAGTAGAACTCAGAATCTTATCCCTTGAGATGTCTAATTGACTTGAAATTATCAATGTCTTAAATTTGAGCTCAGGATTTTCCAATATATTTAAATGCCCCATTTAGGAGTTAAAATATACTTGATTAAGATTAATTTTTTTCCTTTGATAAAGAGTTTGGAAATCTGTTTAAGACAATCATTTAGTATTTTTCCAGCACACTGTAGCCAGCAGTTAATTGAACATTAGAATTTCTGTTATTATGAAATCATTGGCTGTACCATACAGATGGTGTCTGTGTTTTTGACAATATATACCAACTAATGTAGCTGGTAGTATTATATGTTGAAACAAATGAGGAAAAAAATTGTTGCAAGGCTTATATGAAAAGAGTCTTTAATATTCTGTGTACATATTAATTAAATTGAACCTGCCATGTCAGATGACTTTGATAAATTATTTCGGAAAGGACTTCTTCAGAACTACAATTTCAAAATGAATGGAAATTTAGGGGTTTGAGTTCTGTTCAAGGATATAAACATAAATTGTTCATGTAAACCTGCTGAAAAAAAATATATCATTTCATGCATACTGTATTAATAGGAGTGCATTTTGTTGGACAATGATGCAAGTGATGACTGTTTTAGAATCCTCCAAAAGGATGTGCAGTTTGTAATTCTTAAGACATCTGAATAACAAAATATTTCAGATATTTTTCGTTTGCCAAATCTGTACTGGTAACAATTTTCATCAACTGGTCAAACGTCCTTGTCAGAGAATACCATTGTGTGAAACTTTGAAATCTTAAATTTAGTAACAAGGGAACTCAAGGTTTAGAAGGGTGGTCCATTTGTGGAAGAACAAGCTGTAGTATTATTGCTTTTATGTGGCTTTAACTATGATTTAGTTTGGTTTTGGAAAGTGTCTGATGTTTGTCACAGAGATTCTAAGCTTTGTATTCCTTGTTTTCTCACAGGTTTCTGGGTTTTTGCGTGGTATTCGAGATGCTGCTAGGCAAGTAACAGAGCAACCAGGAAGTATTGTAACCACAGACAAGGAAAATTCTTCCAGTGAACCAGCTAATTCTAACAGTAATGGCAGTCCAAGTAATTCTTCTGAAAATCCTGAGACACAGGCGTTCATTTTTCCACTATGGTACGTGGGTCGAAGCACTGTATCACACAGACAAGCTCCACCCACTCTTATTGATGATTTGGTGGAGAGGTTTGATAAAAGAATAGGAATATATGAGTTGGAAAAGCAGCTAAGTGGACAAAAATCTGAACAAAGAGAAGGATGTTCTAATACAGTCAGTGTAAATGCCACTGTTGAAAATCATTCGAAGGAACATCCAGCATTGATCAAAGCAAAAAGCTTGGATCAAGAGAGAATACTTGGTAAAAAAAACAGCTGTGAAGACAATGCACCAGATGGCAGCAAGCACCCACCTCTGATGAAGATGGAAAGTTTGAATGGAAGACCTCGCTCTGCCAGTGACGGTGATAAAACAAAGGATGTTTACTCTACCAGGAGTCAGAATTCCCATCAGAACCAACATCATGCAAAAACACCCTCAAGGAAATCTAGTTTTGTTGGTGTTGGTGAAAACAGAAACATTCTTTTTAAAATCAGCATCCATTCAATTGCATGTCTCAGTGCAGCCTCAAGGATGCTTTTGATGGAGAGAAGACTCAGAGAAGTTTCTTTTTGTCAACAGGTAGGTGAAAATCATGATCAAATATTGTTAATAATGTGGCTATTCTACTCTCTTACATTGCAGCTAACCTAAACACTCTTTGATATATGTCATCTTTTAACCATCCCAAGAAATTATTTGGAAAAAAAAAACAGCATTTTTGGTTAAATCCTCACGTTTTGACATCAGTCTGTAGTGGAGCCCTTTCTGTTCCATAGTCAAGCATTTTGAAACTACTTATAGGGTGAACTGTTGCTGTGACATCATTGTTAGATTTACGTAAGACGTTTATATTTCAAAGATTATGACTTCATAGGGACAGCTGGGTAGATTACTTTTCTTTGTGGGCATTTGTTAACCAAGAAGTGATATTGTAGATTGACTGCCCACTTGTAAGTGAATCTCATTCGATGAAATCAAATATAAAGTGGAACTTATTTTTCTGTAGCTTGATCATTGCTGAAAGTAGCATGGATTTTTGAAACTTTGCATAGTAATTTCTTGTGTTCTTTAACAACTTAGGGAACAAAGTCACCTGAGCATTTTGGCTTTATCTGCCATGAGCTTAAAACCGGGCAGTATTTCTGTTATGTATTCAAGGGAAGTTCTGAACAAGTGGTAAGTTTCATGGTGAATGCAGTAACACATCCCATCATACTTAAACAAGCTAAATTAAATTTTTATCAACTTTTTTTTGTGCAAGACCAAGTCTCTTGACAAAATTACTCTTTTTGTAGGTTACATGAGTTGTATATAAAGCACTGCACTCTATTTGTAAAGACCTGTGCAAGGTGCATGCTATCCGTAAGCTGTAAAAGTCTACAGTACTTTATACCGTGATAATATAAATTTATTGCAGAATGATTTTCATTATCATTATCAGTATTATTTATCATTAGTACTATTATTGTTATAGTTAAGCAATGAAATGTTCAGAATTTTTTGTTTCAAATTCCAACACAATTTCCAGCCAGCTAGACAATTCTAATGTTGCATTAGCCTATTACTTTGGTGTGCAAGTCGTGAAGATATTTACATAAATAAAATGATGTTTTGAGGTGGATGAGGTGATGCAATCTTTAAGAAAAGCATTCAACAGTGCTTGGCAAGCAGCAGGTCCTACTTCAGTCTGTGACATGTGTCCTCTTCATCATCTTCATCAATTGTGTGTTCAACTTGAAGGTAAGTTTGTGTGCCCATCCTGCCCACTTTGGTTTGCCTGCTGTGATTCTATGCAGGGAAAAAAATTGCATGGAGTGGGCTTAAAAAGTTTGAAGTTTTTGGACAATGTCTACAATGGAGTCGCAAAAAGAGGCAAAAGACTGTGAAAACAAGGAAAATATAAACAAGATGTGAGTTTAATGTGACACAAAAACTGAAAAACTAAAAGACAGAGTGATATGAAG
Organism: Stylophora pistillata; assembly: GCF_964205215.1. NCBI lineage: Eukaryota > Metazoa > Cnidaria > Anthozoa > Scleractinia > Pocilloporidae > Stylophora > Stylophora pistillata. Next base: position 4,664,014 of record NC_142527.1, read on the forward strand.
GCATGGAAATGAGTTTGCTTCTTATTAAAGTGAAATATTTTTTGCAATGTCCTCAATTGACCAAGCTCATTTGGTCAAGATAGCTGGATATTAGCCTCATTCTTTATTTTGCATTTTTGTGCACCTAACTTCATCATCCATAAAAACCAAAGTAGAACTTGGTCAATATCCAGCCATCTTGACCTCGCACTTGGTCAATAACCCATACATCTTACAAATGAACATGACACTATGATCAAGGACCACTTATGACTTGTAGTCTAGCACCCCAAGCACAGGCAACCAGGTCTCCCACAACACCCATGAACAGTCTCTTACTGTCAAAACGGGTTGTTAGAGCAGTAGGCTGGATCCTCTATGGCTTTGAGTAATTCTTTTATGTTCTTTGCAGGGCGTGGAGCAAGTAATCAATATGATATACTGCAAAAACACAGAATTAATCTCAGTGATGATGAGATGAGCCAGTTTACCGAACAGTTTAAGGTGAGTGTGTATGGTCACAACATAAATGCAGCGATGGTTAACAAATTTAAAACCATGCAGTGAAAATCTTTGCCCACAAGTTGTGAAATACTGTTGCCCTTAAAGTCAAGTGGCAGTAGGTGGCATGTACATGTACCTCACAGATTTGATTATTGTTTTTTGGGTATTAATATCAAGTTATTAAAATAACAAATCTGTCGTTGCTGATATTAAATTTCTAGTGTATTTAGTATGGTGTATTTTGTACTCTTTTTTGCTTGTTTTCACAATTTTTTTTTTTACACAGCTTGCTTCACTCTCAAGCAGGAGTGATTTGTAATTAAAATTTCATCCAAGTTTCTGAATCACAACTTTTCCTTAAACAAATTGAGGATGGTTTTGCAAACAAAAATAGTTTTGCTAAACATTTTTCCATCTCTTAGGCTGAAAGTCCATCAACGGTGACTGAGGAAATTGAAGTAATCATGGCCATATTCAGAGCAATGTATGAAAAAAGGCAACTACAGCACACACACATTAGCCAGGTAACAGAAAAGCAAAAAAAATTGTTCATTCAGTTGTGTCAAGGTAGTGCATATTAAAAGGCAGCCTGTGAAGAACAACCATTTCTATTTCATTTCACTGTTGGAAAAATGAACAGCAACACACAACTGCAGTATTCATAGAGAAGCTGCAAACCACAGCATGTATGTTGCAGAAGACAAAAGACAAAAGGCAGCAATGATAAAAATCTCTCATCATTGAACATTAACCAACCAAATTTTATTTTTCATTTCATTAGTGCCCATTTTAGATCCAAGGTCATTTGCAAGCTCATTCCATTTCTTGTACTTAGAAATGAGCTCTGTTTGCACTGTACCCCATGGAGCCAAAGGGTAAAGATAAAGTAAGTTTATCTTCATATTGTCTCTTCAGGGACAGCAATACCAAAAGGACAAAGTACCTGTAAGCCCTAATTTGCTCCAAAAAGCCAAGAAGTCTCTGACCAGTTCATTTGAAAGTTTCATGAGTAAGAGGGTAAGAACAACATGTCTAATTTTATTTCTTGGGAGAATGGTTAATTATTGTACATTATTTACAGATTCAAGTGAAAGGTGCTATTTATGACTTGATGTCATAGTGTGATTATCTGGATAAGAGTACTCTTGGTTGATGATTTCTGCATCTAACATGCTAAAAAAATTTTTTCTTTGATTATTCAAGCTTATTTGGTGGAGGTCATTTAGAGAAATTTCTTTATGTAACATTTTAGTGTGTAACATTCTAGGCTAGAGCAAGGACAGTAATGAGTGAAGAGTGTTCTGGAATGGTAAGTGATACCAAGTTATATCCCAAGTGTGTAGCATAAGAGCTAATTTAACTTAAAAGGTACCAAGCAGAGGGGGTTGGCAAAATAGGTAGTGCTTGTGTGTTGAACTTGGTTATCCCTGTTGTAAGAAACTTAAACCCTTTACAACCTAACTTTAGTTTGCATATTTCTGTACTGTTCTCTCTAGTTAAGGTGCTGAAAAGGAGAATTTATTAAAAGTTCAAGAGCTTCGGTAGCTGATGATCATTTCCTTTATTCTCGTGACATTACTGCTTGATTCAGGTGTGATATTGTAAGGAGAAATTAGATGCTAGTCACTCTTAGAGTTCAAAGAATCAAATTAAGTTGATTTAATTCTTTTTCAAAATTTGATAGGAAAGATGTGAGCCAACCAAACAATCACCTGATCCACAAAGGAGAAGAAGCATGACACTGGACAGCACCCCTTCAAATTGGAACATCACTACTCCACCCATGTCGCCATTGAAAGAACTATCTGCAAAGGGCGAGGATTTATTTACAAGCACACCACACAAGCTGCCAAGACAAACAGCAAATGGAGAAACCAGTCCATCCATGACCACTCCACCTAACACACCCACTAAAACACCCAGTCGCCACAGGCGTCTGAGCAAAACAAACTCCTATGGATACAGACAGGTTTGTGTTGTGTGTAATATTCAGGGATCTCATAGAGGGGGGACTGCGGTACTTCCTACCTTTACACAGAACATTAAGAGTCTGTCCCAAAGTTATGACAAAGTGATTAACTTCTTTCTTCATTTGATGACCAAGGACAAAATTAACCATCTTTCTTATGCCATTTGCTCTCACAACACTTGCAGCATTTCTGATTTTAAGAGTATGCTGGCACTTGTCACTTATGAATCTACAGCTGTGCTATTTGTTGTGGTCACAATTCAGTTCTCTGTCACTCAGTGACAGTGCTTGAAGTGCAAAATCTGTAGGCATATTGCTCAAACCTCTACAGGGAACTCAGATTTTTCTTTGTTTTGGGCTTGTGAGAAAACAGATGCATCTTTCTTTTTTTCATTGGATGGGCTTGCACAAAATGTACCTCCTCTGGTACTCATGATAAAAAATGCTGGGTGCATTTTAGGAATTGATTCGCAAATGTTTTGACTTTTTTTGTTGCAGACCATATTTCACAGTGTAGTCACACCATCAAAGAAAGAATCCATTTCAGGTAAATTCCAAGTGATTGTTACACAATTTGCCTCAACATTCGCTTTACAATTTAACCTTAGAGGACAGACCCCCATGACAGACCGAAAGTTCCATCATTGGAAATAAAAGATATTTATTTGAAATGCTAGTAAACCTACATAGTATTTTACATATTAGTGATTTGCTCAGCAGGCCAAGTTGACCTCTTATTTAACAACTAAGCTTATGTTTTAACATCAAGCTTCTTGAATCTATACTTGCAGCTGATCCAGAGTTAGGCATTCCCCAGAGTGCATCATGGGCAGAAATGGTTGGTCGCAAGAAATCCTCCCAGGAGCTGAGAGCTCTGTGGCGCAAAGCTATCATGGAACAGATTTTACTCATCAGAATGGAGAGAGAAAATAACAGTTTACAGGGTACTTTGTAATATAGTCGAGGATAATCTTGTTGTCAGACAACCAAATTGCCTCATACAGCATCATTTATGCATATTTTTTCCTTCCAAGTGGTTTATAAAGCCTCTACCCCACCTTTGCCAGCTCTTTTAGGGGCAGCAGTGTACTCCACTCAGCTCTTCTGTTTAGCCCTTCTTTCCTCTGCAGTCCTCATAAATATTGTCCTGGATCTATTGTCTCCAGTATCCTTCTGGTGTCCCTGTTGATACAGGCCTATAGTTGTTGTGAAGCAAGCTCTTTCCTCAATATTTGGATGGCAAATTTTCAATTGTATTCCAGTTTGATCTTCTCCAGTTTTTGTAGTCCTCGCTCTCAGTAACAATTGTTGATATTCTTAGAATTAACACAACACTGGTGCACCATTTCCCAAAGGCCCATTTGGATCAATTATTGTTGATCCAGGTTCATTAAGAATAACCTTTTTTACGCAGTAGTTGAACCTTTGAACTGTTTTTTTTTTTTTTAGTTAACCAGAGTGTCATAGAAGCCAATATGCTGAAGCTATCCTACAATGAAGACCCTCCGTGTTCTGATGTAGCAGCTGCAACTTGGAACAAAATTCTTGAGAATGGTGATGAAGCTGTTGACTTAAAGACTCTAACAGAAGCTGTCAAAGCTGGTAGGTAGACTCCAAGACCTTCCATTGCGCTCAAACTGCGGACTATTGATTTTGAATCTAAATTTGAAAGGTTAATACACAGTAATCGCTTTGGATACTCCTACATTTAAACCAGTGTCTTGCGTTAATGATAAATTAGTGTAACTAGTGTAGAAGTCCTCATACATGAAAGAAAAATTTCCACATACATAACCATCAGAGATATATTTCTTATGTATTTCCTATGTATTCATTTATTGTGCAAAGGGATACCCAAAGCCAAAAGAGGTGAGATATGGGTGTTCCTTGCCAAGCAGCACAACCTACATTCACCTCCTGATGGAGAACAGCTATGGAGGGAAAAGACTTACCAGGAAATAAAGGAAGGCTCGACGTGTCACCAGCACTCCATCTTTATTGACCTCGGTAATTATGAAGGAGAACTATTGATCTCTTGCCACTCCTTTTGAGTTGAGAGAAGCTGAGTGAGGTAAAGGCCTTGTCATATTCTCCTTTGATTTTGCGGTACTTTTCTCTTCCTAGGTCGCACATTTCCGAGTCACCCATATTTTTCTCCTCCGTTGGGTCATGGCCAGTTGTGTTTGTTTAACATCCTGAAGGCGTATTCCATTTTAGATGAAGAGGTTGGCTACTGCCAGGGACTCAGCTTTGTAGCCGGGATCCTGTTGATGCATATGAAAGAAGAGGAAGCTTACGACATACTGAGATTCATGATGTACACGCTTGGTGTCCGTAAGCAATACAAACCTGACATGCAAGATTTACAGGTAAAGGAACTTAGCTGAATAAATTGATATTAAAGCCTGTTTGTGAGCAGCGCTCGAAGCTAACCGTCGTTCACTCGTCAAAAACGAGTAAAATGTACCACGGGACGAGTGAGAATTACAATCACTCTTACTTTTGGACGAGTATGCAGTTTCTTGTTTTCATCTGGTTTGCATTTTACGAATTTTAAGTCAATAAAAACAACCATTAAATGGGTGCTTTGTATTTATTTACGAATGTGCAAAGAGCCATGCCGTGACACCATTGTGAAAATGGAGAGGCACTGGTTTGAGCAAACACTTTCTAGCATGCGCAGTAGATAGCAGGGCGCAGTAGATAGCATGGCGGAAAATTGCTTGACATCATGGCTGCTCGCCGCTGTTTTTCTAGTTATCCCCTATTTCAAAACTATTTATATTACTGTAGATAGATATTATGGTACTAACAATTTCAGGTCCATCATTTTCCCCGGGAGATAGATGTAACTGTATTCTTCCAAATGAATGAATCAAAACAATAGATGCGACCAGTTAGATTCCTTCCAGGACTACTGAAAATCTCCTACTACTTGTTCCAGGAAAACCATTTCAAAAAGTTAGTTTCGAGCACTGTGTGAGACTGACTCGCACAGCGAGAGAGAGAGAGCATTTTACCATTTCAAGCAGCGACTAAAGCTCGAAAGAGCCTCTAAATTTGCGAAGCGAGCAAATTACCCTAAGCCTTATTCGATGGAACGGTGAAATGGCGGAACGTCCTACAACTCGGATTGCCTTGTTGTATGAAACGAAGTCTCACAAAAATGGATTTGCAATGAAAATAAGAAAGTATTTTATAATAAACAGGCAAAATTAACAAAGGAAACCTGGTTTAATTATTGTTGGAGCCTAGAGAATAGGCTTCTTGAAGAACGGTGAGGTCCTATAAGTTATCATTACGATTACTTTTATCATTACGATATCATTACGATTTTACTTTTATGTGAGCCGAAAGTGAGTTATTTTGGATCGTTTTTTACGCTGTTAATAATTTTGTATTGTGGAGGATTTTATGGAAATTATTGCCAAAACTTTTATCATTATTATTATTATTACTACTATACTCTTCAACCATCTTTCTCTTGTGGGACAGTGTATCCATAAATGTGTGGGATGCGGTTGCCGTAGCCATTTGCAGTCTTGAGTGTCTATTTTTTTCTTTTATTTCAGACACAATTTTACATGTTGTCGCGCCTGTTACATGATTACTACAAACCTGTCTACGAGTTTCTACTGGAGCTTGAAATCACACCCACTCTCTACGCCGCCCCATGGTTCCTTACGCTCTTCGCATCTCACTTCCCAGTAGGCTTTGTCGCACGAGTACTGGGTGAGTTGTGGCCTTTGTTAAATGATCGATGAAAGTTAGTGCTACATTGTCCTGAAAGAGATTTTGGGGGAAGAAATACTAAATCTCGTAAAGTTTTCTTTAAAAGCGAATTTGAAAACAAGATGCGATGTCAACTGGGACCACCTTTCTATACCTTGAATTAAATTGTGATATTCCTACCAGATCCCTTGTTTTTGTTACTTTATTGTCGGTTTATAGAAATGCTCCTATCGATTCAAAGTTTCCATCCTTTTCAAGCAAGAAACTGCATTTTATCCACGCGTTTGTTGTAAGTAGTAGTTGTTGTTTTTCTTTTTTTAGATATGATGTTTCTTCAAGGCATGGAGGTGGTATTCAAGGTAAGTTAATCCAAGCACCTGTGCTGTCGTTCAACTGAAATCCTACCACAGTTACTTACTACAGCCGCCCACCATTGTTAGGTTTTTAATTTTGAGTTAGGAGTGAAGTTTTTTTTTGTGGAAGCTGCTTTTGTCGTAAAAAGCTCGAAGGATCCGATAAGCGGACGCACGAGGACCATTACAAAACCCACTCGTACTGTTCTCCCTGGTCACAATTGATTACACAACCTCTTTATCGCACGCTCAGAATTTTAAAGCTTAAATTACACGTAATCACAAAGCAAACTAAAAAGCTCTCAGTTTGTCAGATCTGTACAGAGTTCATTCGGTCACGCAAGTGTCACATAATCGTTGAACTTGTCCACACTTCTTATGAAATATATCGGCTTTACGATCATTTACCAGTTTGATCCCCCACCCCCCTCCCCCCCCCCCTGCCTAACCAGCGCGTACCTTTTCATGGTAGGAGTCATGAGACGGAAAGGTAATTCAATAAACCGCAATTCACGTGCACAGACTGACCAAGATTTGTGAATTTCACCAGGTGATCCTGTTGCTGCTCGGGTCTTGTCAGGAAGAGCTTTTGGTTAGTGATGGTTTAGAGGGTGCTGTGGAAGTGATGAAAACTTCCCTGGCGCCATTTGCAGAACAAAACGTCGAATGGTTGGTCAGTCAAGTGCTCTCGTTTGATATCAGTAAAGATCTGGAGTCTTACGAGGTGAGTTGCCCATCGTAACTGTGCCAGTAAAGGGTAACAGAGCCTATGACAAGGTGAATCCCTACTCCCCCCCTGGATGAGATAGTAGACCATTGCTGGTCACCCCCCTGTCACTCTCTCAAGTTGATTTGATAGTTCATTGCATGGGTACCCATTCATTCTCCTGAGTAGAAAGGGGCACATCAAGAGTTATTTCCTCCATACAGCTCCTTGTACATTTCCTTGGGCACTGACAAGAAGAATTTGTTTGACAATCGCACGGTTCTTCCATATCTGCCTTCTCTCTCAAGAGCAGCGTTTCTTTTTCTTTGTTTAATTCACGCCATTAAAAAATGGCAATTTTTTCCGAACAGAGTTGCTACTGTGAATTGGCCACCACTAAGAGGTTGTAAAATTCGGAGAGTTAACCCCCGCCTTTGTTGATCACAAAATGTTTTTTCGAATACTTTCTCTCTAGGTTGAGTACTGTGTTCTCAAGGAGGAGGACCTAAGCGTTGCTTCATTTGAGGTCATTGAAAGTGAAAAAGTAGATTCCTTGGAGGCAGAACTCGCCATCAAATCAAAACAGATTCAAATGCTGTCTGAGCAACTCTCCTGTGCCCGGAACACAATTCATGGCCTCGAGAGCACTATTAACACCATGCAAATTAATCAGAATGAACTCAAAGGCATCATTAGATCTCTGCGAGCGGAGAACGACAGCTTGACTAGAAACTTTGAAAAACTGAAAGCTCAGGTCCTTTCCAACGGCGATTTGTCCCCAAGAGTAGAAATCGCTGATCCTCTAGACGATAACGCGTCAGCGATCGCGGACGGTTCATCTGAGTGCAGTACCATCAAGCCAACGAATTCTAACGAGGCAAACGCGAGTTGTAACGAAGAGAACACCGACAGTTTTGAGCACATCGGCAGCGGTAATGATCTTACGGACGACGAAGCTGATTCGGACGAGTTTATAGATGGAAAGCGTGGGTGTGACAGTGGGAGCCCTGCTTTAAGCGACAAGTGCGAAGACCTTGTCGTTAGTAGATAAGTTTTTACATCCTTTTTTTTCCTCGTTTTTTTCTTCGAACGCTGGAACGACTCACATCAATTTATTTTCTGAGGACTTAACTCCATCCTGGCTTAGCAGACTGATATCGTGCGCGTTTTTCGCGACTCTGTGTGGGTTCTTGCGGACCTTAAGAAATCAAATCACGGGGTTTACGTGACTTAGTTAATTTACTTTCGTGAGGATCAGCAACAAGTCGTACAGCCTAATAGTTTCATCCGCTACGGGCCCAGTCCACATCCACTTCATTTTTGTGACAGTAGTTTCCGTGATAATTTAAGTTTGTTGGTGTGCTTTAGTAAATTCAATTTTTTCTTTGTTTTTCCCCTCGTTTTTGGAGGGGCGAGGGGGTAAATTGTCTTGGAAACTGACCGTTAGATTCACTGTGATAAATGAAAAGAATGGTAAAAGTGAAAATTAGCCCTTATTGCCTGAGTTCGGCCAATGGTCGGAGCGATAATGAGTTTTCTCGCTTTGTTTACATGCAGTTATTTGGTGTTCAGAGTATTTTACAGGCGCGTATTAAAACTAGTTTCAGTTCATCTATTGTCACGGAAAACTAGTCTCGCAACAAACGTTCGCGCGTGGACTTGGGCAAAAACTTTAGAATTTTGCTTTGCTCCTCACCGTGATTGGTTCATAGAACCCGCGTCAACCTCTCAACCAATCAGGGGCAAAACTAAAAACAGTAGCGCCGTAGCCACTCGCGTTTTCCCACGTCTTAAACATTTTACTTTGAGTTCTGATTGGCTTCTTGCAATGTTTTCCTCTGCCTTGATTGGTTTTTGTGATAGTATACTCTGTCCATTACCATTTTTCGTTCGCAAGGGAAGTACAGTGAATATTCACGTCAACTGACTCTAAACATTCTTTATCACTATGGACTTATTTCGTTGTGTTTCGTGTCTGTGGGAATGATTTAACAGGGGATCTTAAAATTAAATGAATATTTTTTTAATGTTTAAATCAGTCTTAAATGAATCTCGTCTTCGGCAGTACACCAAAGGAATGTAAACATTGTTTTTCGGAGAGAAATAGCGAAAACAACTCCGACTTTAGGTTGAGTTACGCCATAAAAAAAAATGCTTTACATGGACATTTGACAACAGTTTCTCAGTTCAAACGAACAGGAAACAGCAAACCAAAAAAAAAAAAAAGAACCGTTCTGATCGAAGATGGAGGAAGTGAAGAGGGATAAAAGTGAGATATTTTTTGAAAGGCAGTTTTGTCTCAGTTTGGCTCTGTCATGCAACACGCTGGATAGAGGAAGTGTGTTCCTTGATCCCCTTGCGTTTTGCGTGAAAGAAACCAAACATGTAGTGTAGATCGTTGTAGAAACTGGCGTAGCATTCAAATTGAGCTGTAGTAATTGTTTGTCTTGTATTTTCAATGTCATGATCCAGTAGGCCTTCTCCGCGAGCACTTATTTTAAAGCTCGTCACACAAGTTTTAGCTTTTGGAGCTGTCTTTTAAAAGCTACGGTTCCTTGACGAGTGAAGTAGATTTTGAGCGCGCTGAAGGACAACCTTGATCAGTGGATTAAAATGCCTGTAACATAGGCTGATATTAGAGTAGTATCTAATACAGAGTGAATAATAATATTAATGATATTGAATCAATTTGTTATGTTTATAAATTTGAGAGCAGAAGCAAAAAAATAGTTTATAATTTCCAGCTTTTTCTTTTGTACAAAGACCAACGCCATATTGTTTATGTATTTTTGTTTTGAAATTTGCAATTACGCCATCATGAAGTTGGATGGTTCGGTCGCAAATTTCGCAAAATTTATGATAAGTTGTGAATTATTTTTTAGTCTGTGCTATGCTGGTAATAACCAAAGCTGCTCCTCTTTCGTCACACGAGCATGCTAGTCATTCACCATCTATTTTCCGAATCAGAATTTTGAATTTAGCCAGGATTTGCCATTGGAATTCGATTGTGGTAAAAATGTTGTTGTTCACATGTTCCGTAGACATCGAAAATGGAAGGCACCCGGGAGTTTGTGGTGAAAAACAAATTTCAACTGATAAATCTTTCCTGCTTCCCTTAACAATTTTTTTCCTAAGACTAAATTTGTTCACAGACCCTTCCAACCATTAGTTGCATCGCAGAATTGGATGAAATTTTGGGGAGAAAATCTTGTCCCGACTTCAATCCGGTATACGATCTTTACTTTATTCTACTTAGCAAAAGATTGCAGCAACAGCAGCTTTCGTTACCAGCATAGACAACGGAAAAACATACGAATGAAAATCAAAACAAAATAATTGTTGATGTAATTTTATTTTTCAAAATAATGACTACTTTGTATTTGACTAAATTTTCTTTGGATTCAGATGTGAAATAAGTTAAATTGATTGGGATATCTTGTAAAATTGTGACTGTTAAAATAAAATGTTGGAAGATTGACTCGTTTGTTGAAGTACTAAATGGTTAATCAGATCTTGGTGTAAGCTAGGTTATGGTAACCAAGACTGCCACAAACATCTGTTCTAAACAAAATAAACCAATCATTGTAAAGGAAACAAAAAAGGAATGCAAGCTAAACGTCTGTGTTGTACTTCAATTTTATCCTTGGTTCAAATTTTATTTTCCTTTGTTTCAAACTCATTATCATACATTAACATGACCGAGAACAAGGGAAAAAAAAATTTGAACCAAGTATAAAATTGAACTACAACATCTACACCCTACATCAGCGTGCATATTCTCCATACTTTCTCCGTACATTTCCTAAGGCGCTTACAAGGAGAATTTGTTTAAGAATCAAGAGCTATTTCAGTGATCATTTTCTTTATTCTCATATTTCTTTATTGTCACGACCTTAATGTTTGATTGGGGAAATAACAGATGCGTATCACACGTAGCGTTTAAATGGTTTATTCAATCAAGCCAATCATTTCTGAGGACTTAAACATAAGATAAATGAGAAAGTGACTGGGATCCATTTCTTGTTTCCTGTAATCAGATTTGTCGGTTTTGCCTTTCCAGTTATAGGTTGGCTGCTACACCACTAAAGATACTTACATAGATAGGTTAATTGACCGCTCCCCATAGGGGCTTTTCAGGGCCAATTCCCACCCAGGGGAGGACATCCACCACACAGTAATCTCGTGCGTGGGAAATTAACGTCTCCTACCCCTAACCCTGCAGGAGACGGGGCCTACGGTTTATTCGTCCTTATCCGAGAAGACTAGAATATCTATCCATTTCTTGATTATAGAAAGGTAGCAAATTCTCCTCATTTATTTTAAGACCACGAGTACTGGTCCGGCCAGGGCTCGAACCCTCGACCTACCGTACAACACAACCCGGCGCTCTAACCAATTGAGCTAACCGGGAGGCGGTTTGACTAGACGGGGAAAATGACAGCAACCAATTGGATACCCTTCGCTGTTTGGTTATCTGTTAGGTAACTGTTATTGTTTGTAACAGGCGGAGCACACGAGAAATTTTTCTCAGAACTTGTATGGTTTTTGATCACAAATGCTGATAAAAAAGAAAGATAAAATATCATTTACAAAACCGGTGACTTTAACTCCTCAAGTCTTCCGTGATACAGCCAGAGTTGTCGCTATATTTCACGATGAGGGAGGACCTAGTTTTGATGCACCTTTTCTTGTAAAAACTCAGAGAACAACCGATCGCAACACACAGGAAAACGAACACCCCAAGACACTTCCCAACGATCTCCTCGCCACTCAACGACGATTCTGAAACAAAAAGTAAAATTGAAAAAAAGAAGGAAAAAGAATGTTAGTTGAGGCAGCAGCCTAGTATGGCTTGGTCAGGGTACACTCCAGTTGAGTCGCAAAGGTTGTGTCTATTTGGAACAAATGCCTCATCTCCTGGTTACACCCACCCAAAAAAAAAAAAAAAAAAAAAGAAACCTTTTTGAACATACGCACTACAAACATAGCGGTCAAACATATAAGCATATGTTTGGATGGTCAGTTGTCCTACACGAGTTACAAACAGTCACTCAACCAAGTAAGTCTTGGTGTTTTCAGTTTTTAAAAAAGCGTATAAGTTTTTTGATGGAGCTCAACACAGAATGGTAAATCAACAGGACACCTGTACTCAGGAAGAGGCTTTGTGTTCGAAAAGTCTCCTGTTTTCCTTTTCTCTACTATTGCTTCCTTTTACAGATTTCTGAGAACGTTGGCGCGCAACCGGCAAGAATTGATCCCCTCGCGCATGCCCGACATGCAAAATAATTAACAATTTTTCCACGAGCGCGCGTTGGATATGAGATGATAGATAGCCAACGAGGCGCGTAGCGCCGAGTTGGCTATAATCATCTCATATCCAACAAGCGCGGGTGGATTAATTGTTTTATTAAAAACGTTAAATTAAATTATTAAATTTTATTCAATTTTTTAGCTACCTTTTAATTTTAAGCTGACGCGTGCGGTTACCATATTTGTAGATTATGGTATATTGGTTCATATACCATAATGGCTAAGCCAATAAAAAGTCTTGAATTGCATTATCCAGTTTTTGATAATTATAAATATACACGCACCCATCGACGAAAGTAATATGCACACACTCCTGAACGTACACACTCGAAACATGTCAACACAAGCATGTTCTCCCATTCCCCAGTCAACCTTCCAACTTACTGATTCTCGTCATTTCGTAACTGGCCTTAAATCCAGGATATTTCGCCTCTCCACTCGATTTAAAAGCCACGTGTAAGTGCCAACCACCCGAAGTTGCCGCTGAGGGTTTTGCAGGGTCCATAGTATCTCCCTATGAGGTCGCTTGTGTTGGACGGTCTATCTCGCACCTCCAAATAGTCCTCAGTACAATTCTTTGCTTGAGACAGATTAAAGAACTAGAAGGACAGCTTAAACTAGTTGATAAACTATTTAAGAATGTTTTACAGAATGAACAGAACAAGCTCCATGAACTTCTTCCTACTCGCAACACAGGTACCTTTAACCTAAGAAATATGCGGAAGTTTAAGCCAGTTTTTAAGACGAACAGGTTTCGTAATAGTTTTATTACCTTCAATGCCCTTAAGGCTTGAACGGTTTTATACAACGGTTTTTTTTTTAGAACATATATTCAGTGTCCTTATTGCTGTTTTAATACATTTAGTCTATTTAACGTAATTATCAATGTTTGAAACTTGAAAATAATCGTATAATTCAACTTTTGGTTGCAAATCGGTTAATAAACTATGTATCTATCTATCTATCTCGTTGATGTGCCAGATGCACTTAATAGAGTCAGCATATGGCAGAGGGTATTTGTAACTGGCCAATATTCCATTCTTGGACATTAACAAGAACTTTTGGTTTGTGGGCAGGGCAAGAAAAAGGAGCTGGTTCTAAAAGGAAGGAGAACGAAATAGAACCATTTTTAATGTTGTTACATCTTTGAAAGGACGATTCAGTGCTTTAAGATCATTTCTCCACTTGGTTTTATCTTTGAATCTGATCGGTCGAGAGGAATATCACAAGGAGCCAATGAGAACACAAAACGCGAATGGCCAAAACACGATTGGTTTCACTTTTGAATCTGATTGGTTGTTTCGCGAGTTTTGGGCACCAATCACGGAGAGAAGTAAAATAGAACCAAGGCAATACCGGGTTGCTTTCAACACTCATTTGAATATTGCTCTGAATATGATCACACCCAGCGAAAAAACACATTGGCTGATCATCTCAAAGAAAACATCAAATCCGGTTCCTTTCAGGGATTCATCTTTTGCAGATCCAAAACAAACCCAAAGGTAACGACCGCTGGAAAACACCGAGGACTCAAACGTGCTTCCACAGAAAGTCTTGAGTAAGTCACCGGAAGTAGTTTGACCGTCACAAATTTTTAAAGTAGTTTTAGTGCACGTGCTGGCTTGGAGAAAATAGGTAATCCTCAACTTGACAATAGGGACTTTAAGCAAACCACGACGGCTACGGCAACGAGAACGTGGAAAAACAATAGATTTAATTGGCAGAACAATAGCCCAGCACGTGCGTTTTAAAACTTTGTACATTTCTTAGCCGTCTTTTACAAAACAACAACGTGAAATCACCAAAATTTGCGTCGTCTGCGAAGCGAAACCGCAGCGGCAAACTATTTTAATTTACATTTGGATCTCAACGCTACTTTTATGCGTTATGTTGAGTTTGAGGTCTGGCACCCTATGAGATGGTAAACACATGCAGCCATTTTCGAAATTCTAACGTAAAGTAGAAACTCATTTTTTAATCGAGGTCTTCCGTGGCGTTGCCGCACTGACTGCTTAAACTCCCTAAAATGTCGTTCTGGTACTGTTATGATCCGGCCATGTACACTTCCTGTCTTTGACACTGTTTGTGGCGCATACAGTGGCGAAAAGAATCCTCCTTTTTCTCCTGTCAGAGGAATGATGTTATTTTTCCCTTGAACTTCACACCTTCGCACAGTCTCTGTAATTTCCAAAAGGAGAAGTTTCAAAGTTTTCTGGTTGGTATTGTGCCCGAAGCACTTTTATCCGATCAAACGCGTTCGTTCTCTTTGGCAGTACAGAGACGCCTCCACGCTCACAACGAATTACACAGACATGCACCCATAATCTTTCACATTCACGTGGGATGGGTGGGATATTGGGCGCACTTAATTTGGAGCCTAACTCTGTTGTGCGACCCTCACCACACTCTGGTGAAAGTGATTAAATAAATTAAATAAATAAACATTCCGGCAGTCCTTCTTCAAACAGGTCCGCACGCCAGCTACGCTTCCTCAGGGTTTTCCTTTTCCTAGTCCCCTCTCCCCCAAGATAGAGGGTGCAAAGTATGAAGACGTTGGAACGCACTCACGCATCCTTCCACATCCCTCAGGAAAGAAGGCTCTCACAGAGCAGGACGGTCGGGTGTTTGTCAGACATTTTGTCAGAAATCCCACCGAAAGTCAACTTAAGCTTGGCTCGAGCTTCACTGACTATTACGAAATACCACGTGAAAGACGACCGTAAAATTAAGTATTATTAGGAATTTAATTTCCTTTCCACCAAAACCTAGAAAACCACGCCATAGCTGTCTCATTTCTTCTCACCTAGCCATAAGAGATATCTTAACACTTGGTTTTGGGCATATTCCGTGATTTGCACCCTTAAACTCTGAGCTCTTGAGGCCTGAGACCAACGAGAAATTTTTTATCCTCACTATTATCAGTTATTATCCTTTTTTTCAGTATACAAGAAAGGTATAGAAATAAACGAAAATAAAGCATCCTTCCGTTCCATTTAAGACATCTATCCTCGCATGAATTTACTTACTCGAGTCCTCTAGTGTTTTGTAGCTGGCCGTGAATCCGGCATATTTCACATTTACACTGGACCGAAAAGTCACGTGCGAGTTTGAAGCAGTCGCCGGAGGTTATCGGTGGAGGATTCTCTACTCCACAATACTTTCCTGCTGGCTTACTGTGTATGGAAGCCGCCCATCCAGTACCTCTACGTAGTCTTCAGAACAGTCAGGCGCTTGACTTAGATTGAAGAAGTCAAATGACAGTACTAGCCTGATATTGTAATCAGCGTCCACATTGATAGACCACATGCACATAACGCTATCGTCAACAGGTACAGGGTAATTGTAACTAACCAGGATTCCAGTTTTAGACTTCAACTGGATGCCATGATGTGAGTTTTGCGCGGTGCAGGAGAATGGTGCTGGCACTAAAATATCATTGATTATTATAAATAAGTTAAGACAATTATGACTATGTTGGATGTACATGCTCACATTCTCCCCCACCCCCTCCCCCCCAAAAAAAAACAAAAGGGGGTATAAATATTATTTGGAGGTTAGCTAAGAAGCCTTCTTGTGTGACTGTTCATAAAACGATAAAAATTCCAGAATATTTTTCAGGTACTCATGGCTCATTCTAGATTTGACAGTCGTTCATGAGATCCATCTACGAATGAAATCTGTGGGTAA
The DNA here is from genome assembly GCF_964205215.1 of Stylophora pistillata. Classification (NCBI taxonomy): domain Eukaryota; kingdom Metazoa; phylum Cnidaria; class Anthozoa; order Scleractinia; family Pocilloporidae; genus Stylophora; species Stylophora pistillata. The sequence continues at coordinate 4,680,254 of NC_142527.1, forward strand.
ATATACAAAATGTGATTAATAAAAGTACGGCTTACACTGGCTGACCATTTCGATGGCAATAGCAGAAGGGAGATCAACATCGCGCTTCACCGACTGAAAGCGGACCCAAAGATGGCGACCACTGGAAAACACCGAGGGCTCGTAGGACACGTCCATGAGTTTTGACCATTGTGAATGTCAAGAGTGTTTTTGCACCCATATCCTAGACTGAAGGGTGTTCTTCTCAACCTCATGAAGTGCCCTTTCGGCACTGCTATACTCCAAGTACACTTCATGTCTTGTGGAAATTTCTGTGGATACATGGGCGAAGCCGCTGTGAAAGGAAAAAGAAAACTCTAACACTGATTTTTTAATGTGCTTAATTCGTAGTCGACAAGTAGCTTTTATGGAGAAAGCAAGTTTAAACCATCTTTAACAAAAAAATTTTAAACATGTTTAAGCTTAGGTGTGAATGGGGTAAAAGCTTAGAGGCTAGAGCTCTCTGTGATTGAGTATCGTGAAAGCCCCTAAAAGGCAGCCACAAAGACCAATCAGGAAAAAAGGCGCATATCACAGGGAACCAATTCTCACACATTCATGATTTACCTCCTTTTTTGTTATCCCTATGTATCATAATTATAGCATTGTTTTACTTAATATTTAATTCAACTTCCAAAGCTTTGCATGTACAGTAATTGACTGAAGATGACGGAAGTTTCTGTCGAAACATGTATTACAGACTCAAAATTTTTGTCGCTTTATTTAAATTCTTGACTTACCTGCTCCTGCTAATATCAAGACCCTTTGGAAATTTGACTTTCCACGCATTAGATTAACAAAAATCTTCTAACTGTAAATCAGACTGTTTTGATTAGACAGGGGTTTTGGCATTCGGTGGGACGGTTTTGTGGTTCTACAGTACCCGAAGCTATTTGTTACAAAAAGCTCTGGAAAGTACCCAGGATTTCATGCGAGCCACACAGCGGTCCTTGATCGTAAGCGGTTCGTAATACTTTTACAGAATAAAAAGTAGTTTTGACTGAGTGTTGAAAGTAATCCAGTAGTGCATCAGGTTTGCTCGAACTCTTTCTGTAATTGGTCCAGAAAATTCTTGTCACTTTCTGAAGCATTCCGGGATATGAAACAAATCACGAGATGATCAGTCGCATTTTCCCGCGCTTTTACCGCGTTTCTTTCTCTTCTATTTTGAGTCAAAGGATAGTTTTAGATTTACATGGCGTAATTGTTGATTCTGGGATGGTTGTTTTATTTGAATATGAATAGCCTCTTTCATCTTAAGTTGAAAGCCGGTAGATGCGTGATCTAAACTATGGAAGTTATCTGCTGAACATAAAGCGCGACGATGTGGAGAATCTTTCAGATGCCTGAAAATGTGAGAGGCCCTGTCACTGACTAAGTGCTCTCTGATACGTGTGGAAAAATGTCGGCAGGTTTCATCGACGTAACAGGCATCTACAGCCAGCACTTATAAACCACACGTGAATGGAGCCCGTCTGGGACAGGGTCTTTCACACCAAACAAGTTACCGATTTTGAAGGAAGAGAAAACCAGTTTAATATCAAAGTCATTGCAATAGCGCTTAATAAAATGGCGGTTCTTTTTTTGAATGATAGCAGAAAAGTGGCCTATGTAGGGTAGCTTAAAGTAAAAGGTAGGTGAAGTGGTGGGATGGGAACCCCGGGGATGATGATTGCTTTGGGTTTCCAGTGATGTAACGGTTTATAATCTTCTCGATTAAATGGCAGGGAAAAGATTCTTTTTTAGAATATCAGTAGGTTTGTTAATGTCCTCGTGAAACCCTGACCAGGTGTTATTAATCTTGCAAGCCGTATCAACGAGTGTCTTAATGACACCCACTTTGTACGAATACGAGGTGAAGCTGAAATAATTAGTTAGTAACCCGGTGAAAGTTTTCTTGCGGTAAACCGTAGTTAGAGAGGAATTGGGGTCATGGTTGTCAATCAGGTTGTCAATCAGGTTGTCAATCAGATAGAATCGACCGATGGTGCTAAGATGACTCTAAACAGTTTATTAAATACGACCTCATCAGTAAACTGAAGAATCACGTGATTGGTTGCAAGTCGCGAGTGTTTTTACTTTTGCATCTGATTGGTTAAATAGATGGCCCTTGTTTATTCAACCAATCACAGAGCAAAGTAAAGCAGAACCAAAGCAACAACGGATTACATTCGAGTCGATTACAACTTGCTCTATTACTTCACCTCCTTTATGTTGAAAAAATCACCGTTGAAATCCCCGCTGTTAATAAAATTAATCATATGATAATATAATTGACTTTAGAAAAGCGATTACAATCAAGTTTCATTACTCTGTAAACTGTTTATGGTAAAATACAGCAATGAAATTACTTCATCTATCCGGGTTTCCTAAGCTTTAGGAATACTGTTTGGTGTTTTCAACACACGGTCCTCATGGTTACAGTCCAGGTTCCAATGATATTTCTGGGACGAGAGCCAGGGAACTGGATCTAGTTTTGGAAGTCGAGGCTCCACGATGACTCGACCCAGTTCTTTCTGGTCGCTTCTAAATTTGTCAAACCTGCGCAATTTTAGCGTAAGCCGGAAGTTAACATGATCATCGATGGTGTCATGTACTTTTCTTCGTTGCAGCTCTGAAATTTGGCATAGAGTAGGTATTCGAGAGGGCAGATCAGGAAGAAAAGGCCAAGGTTGTTTATTTTATCAGCTCTTAGAGTTATAAAGACCACTGTGTAGGTTTTCAAAAACTGCTTGTTTGGTTCCTGGCGCGTTCCCCTTCATGCCCAGGGTTGTCTGTGCCTTGCGTAGCTAAAACAACACCAGGTTGACCCTGGTTATGACTCTTGTTGCAATAACGGCAACTACCGGCAACTATAGTACACAGGAAAGAAAGTGCTCCAAGACAAATCCCAACGATCTTAAGAATACGAAGAGTTGAATCTGAAAGGAAAAAGGAAAAAGCAGGAAACATGGTTGCTGCTAGAACAGCAAAGTACCGTGAAAGCAATTTTTACCACCAGAGCACACTACGAGCTTTGAAAGGTTGCACCATAAGTCTGCTCTGTCGATGAACTCCAATTACAGACCTGGAGCCTGTTTCTCGAAAGTCCCGTTGCGCTGTTCTGTTTTCATTCGCGATGGGGCTTTAAAAAAGTTTTGAAAATTATAGAATAAATTTATCATCTAAAGAAACAAAATGGCCTGGTTAGGGTGCCACAACCTGCTCCTCTGTTCTTAAAATTTAAGATATGGCTTCGGGTCCGTTAAGTTACCGGGACTTTCGAGTAACGGGCCCCTGCTCACCATTTCATAGCAAAAACCCGCTAACTCATTCTATCATTCTTGCAAAATGACGCGCATAACGTACAACGCGCTGAAAACCGTAATGCACGCGCAAACCTTCCCTACGAAAAACAGCACGCACATTATAAATCTTTCCGGCCTGCCTTTTCTATTGCAAATTGGTCTCGCAATATTCACCTACCCTTTTTGGTTTTGTAGGTGGCCTTGAACCCAGGAAATTTCGTCTTGCCGCTTGATTTAAAAGCCACACGTAAGTTCCAAGAATCCGAGGTTATTTGCGAGGGTTTCTCTACTCCACAGTACTTTCCAACAAGGTCGCTGGTGCTGAACCACCCATCTCGCACCTCGACATAATCCTCAGAACAGTTGCTAGTCTGGGATACATTGAAGAACTCGAAAGACAATACAATTTTGGAATCAGTGTCTACACTAATGGACCAGATGCATTCTACAGAGTCGTCAGATGGCAGAGGGTAGTTGTAACTGGCCAGAGTTCCTGTCTCAGACTTCAACTTGATGATTAAGTTCCCCGCTGTGCAGGAAAACGGAGCGGGTACTACAAGAAAACGAGATGAAGGCCATGGAATTATGTAAAATTCGACTTTGCTTTTATAGCGAAAAATGTTATAAAAGTGCTTTCAGTCAAAAATAAGTGATCACACTCAAATCTACAATGCATAGCTCACAAACAGCTTCAACAGTGGTCGTGACAAAAAGGAAAAATCAAATGAGTCCAGCATGCGTTTTGCATAGCTCTTAGGTTGCTGGAGTTAGATTTGTAACGTCGTAAAACAGCAGCCAGGTTTCTAAGCAAGATTAAGAATGGCGGCATCCACAGGAAAAAAAAAATGAAGCAAATTTGAGTTTGCTCTAAAGAATCTCAAAAGGCTGTTGTGGTCATGATTTTATATACACTTTTCTGTGGTGAAGTAAGAGGCTTTTTCCGAGTTTCTGAAGCGCACATCTACTTTAGAAATTTGAATTATTCCGTTGCAACCTCAAAAAGAGTTGAGATCGTGATTCGGGAACGTGTGCTTTCGATCTAGAGGACGGACGAAGGCTGATTCATTTTCTCTAACAACAGTTACCTCTAGTAGAATAGCAACAATGATATCAGCAAAACTTACATTGGCTGACCATCTCAAAGAAAGCATCGAATCCGGTCCCGTACAAGAATTCATCCTTGTCGGAATGAAACCGCACCCAGAGATGGCGACCGCTGGAAAATACCGATCTTTCAAAGGAGCTTCCACAGAAATTCCTGAGCAAATCACTGGAGGAACTCTGGCCATCACGAATTTCCAAAGTTGTCTGTTTGCAAACGTACGCCAGTAAGAAAGAGGTTATTCTCAACTTGACAAAATGGCCCTCTGGGACTGATATGATCCACGTGCACCTCATATCGTTAGGAAATGTCTCTGGGTACAGCGGTGAAAACAGTCTTCCAGTTTTCCCGCTAAGAGGGATAACGTTATCTATTCCTTGAGTTTTACATGGTCCCATGGCGGCTAAAATGATAAAAGAGAGCCTCAAATATCCAAGCTTCATTGTCCGTGCCTTTTTCTGGCGCACAGTGGTAAATCCCCACAATACCGACATAAGAAAAAGCGGCTTTGTGTTCGAAAAGTCTCGAGTTTTCCTTTTCCCAACTTTTGTTTCCTTTTACAGATTTCTATGAAGGTTTCAAATCTTATTCTACTTTTCGTGAGACGACGGTTGTTCAATAAGTTTTCCTGAGAAATTTTGCGCGGGAAATGGGAGCGTAAGCGGCTGAAATTGATCCTATCGCGCATGCCCCATGTCTGACCGCTGTGTTTCAGTTTTGCTAGACCTATACATTACTCCACAGTCATTTGTTTCGTTTGACTCTCGAGTGAACAAGTTACGATTTGTTTTGGTTTTGCATGAAATTTTCAGACGAATCATAAAGCAAAGCTAAGTCAGATTGGACACCTGAAAATTACTCTACTTACGATCAGGAACTGCTTTGAAGCTTGCGTGGAATCCTGGGTATCTTCCTGAGCTGTCCGCCACAAAGTCCACTCTTACTACAGAACGGTTAGACTGAATCACTGCGGGTATCGATGAACCGCAAAATCTTCCAAGTAACTCATCAGCTAACAAATATGATTTTCCCTGTTTAATCTCAACATAGTCTGCAGCGCAGCCTCGCGATTTCTGTAACTCAAACGTGTGAAAAGTCAAATTCACGATAAATCCAGCTGGGACTTCAATAGTCCACGAACATTTAGCATCATTGGAGTAGGAAAGAGGGAACTGGTAACTAGCAAATTCACCATCAGTGCCTCGTAATGTTTTTGGCAGGCCATATTTGTCTGATTTGGCACAAGCGTATTTGGCAGGGATACTCTTAACAGTTTCGTATGTCGCCAAAAACCCTACAGTAGTAGAGGCATTCAGGAGATTTACATGGGTAACTAGCAAACTGCTTCCTCGCGAGTACACTTCTACATCGCTATGAGCTACATCACAGAATTTTTTGAGGGAAGTCCGAGTGGAATTTGCCGTATCAAAAATCTCCACATAACTGTAATCGCAGGGTGTTCCTGTGAATAACGACAGAAACGTAAGTTTTATCAAGTTCCCTTCGGATACTGATATATTCCAGTTACACTGGCCTTTTCCAGGGTAGAGGGGAAACCCTGGAGTTGCAAAGGTCATCCCCTCAGCCTCCATATGTACAGTGGTGTTGTTGCTTGGGATGCAAACCCCTGATGATTCTGTAAAAGTCAAATGGGATTCAGAGTTAGAAAAAAAAAAAAATAATAACACTCACACCCAAATAGACTCGAACGCAATCACAAGATATGTGCAGACACATGGAAGAAGACAACCAGCCCACAACAATGACTTCTGTTTCCCGGTACCCTTTTACTCTCAGCTAAGGTCAAAAGGTTCTTTTACAACGAAATATAATCGTTGTCTTATGATGCATTCACTTTCGATGTGGATCGCGATGTTTCGACTGCATACTGCGAGTCTTCGTGAACAAAAGTGCTCACAAAGATGAATACAGGCGACCTTTCTTACGATATAAATTGACCTTTTGTCTGTCACATCAGTTAATCAAGGCTAAACCTTGCAATACTGGTTATCTTAGCGACCAGATATAAGGGACCTTACACACTCGTGACAGTGACACGGTAGAAAACAGTGCGGATAGACAAATGCGCAACGAATTCCACGAGTAGCTCGATGTCTATAACGCGACCTTAACATCAGACCTCCTTTTCATACAAATGGACCTCTTAGTCTACTTAGGAGAAACCTTCGAAATGTTTTCTGGAGGTTCTCATTCTCGGACTGCCCAGAAACGACAAATTGTCAGGTTTTTTTTTTTTTTTGTAGGAGGACAACTCAATAATGTTCAAAGTTTTTAAACGTACTTGCAGCGCCTTAGTCGTGCTCGTTTGATTTAATCGTTTGTTTCAAAACATTCTCGATGTTGCCGCCGCTCTAGTACGTAAGATACCCGGGCCTATAAAGTCAGCACTTGGGAAGCGTTTTTTTTTTTTAAGTCACGCAAAGTTCCCTTCGTCACACATGACATTTTACGTGACGTTCCAACCTGTCCTCCTTTGCTCTTACCTGCAGGTATGGTGGTGTAATTTGCCATGAATCCCTGTCCAGGTTCAAAACCATACCCTTCTGATCCCTCGATACCAATCTCGTTTGTCATTGAGTAAAGTAGAAACGAAGGTTTCAGTCCACATACACGCGTTTGCGTTGGAATTCTTCTATTTATTGTAAAGAAAATAGTCAAACATGTTCCATATGGTGGAAGTCGAAAGGATAAAAAATCCACACGTAGAATATTTCCTTCAGGCGCTAATATTTTCCAGAAACACTGTTTTATCAATTCCCGCGGGTAGCTTGATGGATACTCCGGGCTTGTTATGACACCCGAAGGATTCTTCAACACAATATTCCTATTTTCATCCAAGGAGTTCTTAGATAAACAGGCGCCACTACAGATATAATAATAAAAACATTATCAACAAAATTCGATTAAAAAAACAGCTCCCTTCACCCGGGTTTTTAAAACGGCTTCTTCCGAAAGATAGCCTTGCTGGGTTGAAGGCTTATGGACAAGCAAAGATAAAAAAAAAATTAAGAATAAAACAAAAAGGGTTACATTTCTCTCGGGCCTTTGCTGTAATCACGTGGGAATCAAGCTAGAAGACTACCCGCATATAAGCTCACTTCCACGGTTTCAAAGGAGAGGCATTCCATAGAAACAGATAAATTTTTCATCTCCACCACATCAAAGTGCATATTGTAAAAATTAAGTCACTGGTGGGCGGCCACATTGCTAAGCAAAATACAAAATGGCGGCGCCCCGGCATACCCGATTTCTGGCAGTTTGGAAAAGGTTAGGCCAATTCTTGAAATTTCCAAACTCGGTCAGTGTTATGATTTTATATCAACCTTTCGATGGTAGAGATGAAAACTATGTTGCTTCCGGAACATAACTCTCCGTAAAGAAGACGACCAGATCGTCTGACATTTTGAGAATTTTTTGCGCGATCAAAAGCAACCAGGCGCTGTAAAAGTTATGACTACTCCCACGGGATACGGCCCAGGGTCTTAAAAGAAACTGAGAGGTATTACCATAGCAACATGGTCTTCATGAAGGATCTAGTCTCCAGGATTGATGTTCTTCTGGTCCGATGTACTTACCATATATTGGAATAACAGTTAATGCCTATTGTATCGGTGATTCGGTTATATAAGGCTTTCATATCGGGTTTACGACCTATAGGATAACTTGGTTTTATCGACTGAGTTAATAATGTAAATTGGCCTCCATAAAGAGCCTTTTAGAGCGTCAACCCTACGTCGCTCGAAACCTCAGCTTCGGAAACTTTCTACGGTAGTCAATTGACATTATTAGCTCCGTTGATGAAACGAAATTATCTTATATAACCCCAACCGACGTAGCACCTCCTTTTGAAACTTACCCTCTTTACGATCCATAGGGTTTGCCAGGAGCAACCCCATAAACCACGCCTTCCCTTTTCATCGACCCATCCCGACCATCCCCCATCAAATGTTCCTCAAAAATAAAGTTGCCCTGTGTAATTACCTGGAGTGACGGCCGAGTAAAAAGCATAAAATTCCTCTTCTATGTCAATCGTTTTAACTTCACTCTTGAAAATGATGTACAAACGGCGGAACTTGGAATATATAGTAGTTGAGTACGAACGTCCAGGCAGACGCGCAGTGAAACGGGCAACGAGGCTGATCGCAGAGCCATCCACATCGTAAATCGCTACACTGTCAAAGTACAGCTTGTACTTAAGACGCAGCGCCACGATGTGGTTCTCTGGCGCCGTGATATACCATCCACAGGTTGTGTTTAAGCGATAACCAAAAGGCACGGAGGGGCTAGAGAAGTTATGTTCCACAGGCGAAAAAGGAGCACTCAATGTGGTGTTGAAGGAACACTCTAGAAAGAATGATTATTGTGCACCGACTTTGAGAACTCTCAGTCAAGAGACACAATTTCGCATATAGTCCCTCCTTGGCCAGAGTTTGAAGCTTACAATACCCCTCCTGTTTAAAACTTCAAGTTGCAAACACGCCTCTCTCTAATAAGCCTCTTTCTCCCTCCCACTAAGGCAAAAATTTTATTATTGTTCTACATTTGGTCTCAGTAACAAGTACATGTACCTAAAAAGCCTTTGTAAGATTCTCTTTATATCAAAACATCTTAGATTTTTCAACACGAGAAACACATTTTATACACAGTAGTCATCAAAAAGTTGTTAAAAACAAAAAGTAATGACACACAGTCCATTCTGGCTCTCATAAATTACTTTTCAAAAGCCCCCCCGCCTAACACATCCCCTTTTCTACTCCCGAAGGATACGGCCTTGAGTCTTAAAATAGCCTGAGAGGTACAAACAAGCCGATCGGGTCCCTATGAGGGATCAAGTCTCTTAGCTTGACGTTCTCTTGCTCTGTTACACTTACTATTAAAGGCTTGCTGTATCAGTGTTTCGGTTTTGTACGGGTCTCATGTTTCGGGGCTATATACAATCCATAGGGTTTGGTAGAAGCACCCCATTGAAAACACCGCCCACCCCTACCCCCCTTCTTTATATCAACAGAACCTCATCGAGTGTCCCTCAATTCAAAACTGAATTTGCCCCTCATACATACTTGGAGTAATGGCAGAGTACGAAGCATAAAATCTTTCATCTGTGTCAACTGTTTTCACGTTACTTTTGAACAAGATGTATAAACGGCGGAACTTGGAATATATAGTGGCTCTGTACAAACGTCCTGGCACACGTGCAGTGAAACGGGCGACGAGGCTAGTCGCAGAGCCCTCCACATCATAAATCTCTAGGCTGTCCATGGATAGCTTGTACTTGAGATGCAGCACCACGCTGTGGTTCTCAGGCGCTGTGATGTACCATCCACATGTCGTGCTTAAGTGATAACCAAGGGGCCAGTAGGGACTCGAGAAGTTATGTTCCACAGGCGACAGGGAAGCATTCAATGTGGTGTTGAGTGAACACTCTAGAGAGAAAGATTGTCGTAAACGCTTTAAGAGCTTCAAGTTTCTAATATACAATCCCAGGCCAGAGGTTGAAGTTTCCAATACAGCCACCTCCCTGTCCAAAGCTCTAAGCTTCTTCTAATAAAATGATACATTAACATTTCTATATGGCGCAAATTAACATGTGTATAGGATCAAGTGCGCTTTACAATACTGTGCGGAAGACTTTACCAGACTGCCAGTGGCAGTTTACAATCAACAAAGGCGAATTTTTTTACAGATGCCCCCTCTCCCCAATTCAAAGTAACCAGGCCAGACCACATCACAGTAATCTCGTGATGTGCGTTCTTTAACGTCCCCTGCCTAATCGAATTATCTAATTAAAGATACAGGAGACGGAACCTAGGGTTTATTCGTCCTTATCCGAGAAGACTAGAATGTCTATCCATTTCTTGATATAATAGAAAGGTAGCACATTCTCCTCAGTTATTTTAAGACCACGAGTGTTGGTCCGGCCGGGGCTCGAACCTTCGACCTCCCGCACAACAGTCCAGCGCTCTTACCAATTGAGCTAACCGGGAGGCCCTATCTCTAATAAGTCCTGCTTCTTTCTCACAAAATCTCCAGAACTGTTATCCCTTCGGTCTCGGTCTCAGAAGAAAGCATTTAAAATCCGTTTTAAGTCTCTCTATATGTGTAGAATGATGTGAGTTAATTGGCCAAATACACCCCCTTTTCCTCAAAACTCCCCCACTTTCTAGTGAGCGCCCGTCTCTAAAAAGCCCCTTCTATGATGAGCCCCTGTTCCCTGAAGCCCCCTCACATCTGAACGCCCTTGAAATTAAGGTCTATTCAGAACATTTTCGGTATTTGGAACCACAGGAATTGCATGAATTCCGAACGGGGCTGTACTTAGCACTCTATATTAACGTACCAACTAAATTAAGACCCACCTTTCGAGCTACAGTCTTGGATAATTCTTGAACTAAAAGTCCAACTTTAAATGTCCGCAACTGTTTCGGAAAAACTAGGTTCGACAAATCTAGGCCGGTTCAACGTGCAAATTCTAACGCTTTCAAACAAACTGGCTCCCAGTTTCTATTTGCAACAAATTTAAAACCATCTTCATCTCTATAATTACGATTCCTCTTACCTTCAAATGGTATCGCCTTGTAAAAGATAAGAAAGAAGCTGTTAGAGTAAAGAGGTCCCCTTTTCGTCTCGATCCACACACTTCGGTCACTGGACGAGAACTTTATGATACTAAAGGAAACATTTAGACTGCAGTATTCTGCTATTAAACTACTTGACTCGCTTGGCCCGTCGTGTATCTTTAGGTACTCGTCACCACAGGCCCTATTAAAGAAGAAGATTCTCGCGTCAATGCTGAGTACCTTCCCAGCGGGTGCCGTGATGTTCCACTGGCAAGTAGAATTAAATGGAGGCGAAACAGTTCCATTTCCAAGTAGGCGGCTGTCTTCTGTGGCTGTTAAAGTGGCGGTCGAGCTCTGATTGGCAGTACAACCTGAAAATGTATTAAAATCATTGAAATATTAAGTTCAGGTAGGATTTCGAGAGAAAGTGCTTAAATCGATTAAAGAGTTTTTTACAACTCCTTTTCAGCAAACCCAAGAGCAGCTACAAAGATTCTGGGATCAAAATTGATGATATCTTACACCACAAAAATTTTTTTTTGCCTTCACCACCGCTGCTTCATTCCAAGAATCAATCAACAAGCCCTTTGTTAAAATGTTAGAATGCGCAAAAAGACTGGGATACCCCTGGGTGATTTGCGAGATAAAAGGGTGATAAGGGAGCCTCGGGGCTTTGAGATTGCCTCCTCCCTCTCCAAAATTTCCGGAACGAGCCATTGTACGTGAAATCCTTCGCGATTCGTTTCCTGCCCAGAGGTAGAACAAAAATACGATAAAACAAACACTTGTCGCTGATCTCGAGGAAACCAAATTTCAAACCAAACTGGTGATATACTTCTTCCTCCCTACCCATCCCCCACTCCAATATCACACCAGCTACCCGGTTAAGAGAAGATTTTGCCTCCTTATGTCCTTATGTTCAATTTACAGCCAATCTGCAGTTTGATAGCCAAATATATCATTCAGGCGGTGGAATGTCAGTCGGGCCTGTCGTAATGAATGATGAAAGATTGCTCACTCTTCAACGGTCTATCTAAACCAATACTCATGGTCTTAAAATAAGCGAGGAGAATTTGCTACCTTTCTATAATATCAAGAAATGGATAGATATTCTAGTCTTCTCGGATAAGGACGAATAAACCGTAGGCCCCGTCTCCTGCAGGGTTAGGGGTAGGAGACGTTAATTTCCCACGCACAGGATTACTGTGTGGTGGATGTCCTCCCCTGGGTGGGATAGGAGGGAAGGTGAGATTGTTACATGGACTGAAGCGGCTGCCAGAGGCGCCTGATAATGCTGACGCCCGATCTCAACCTTATCATTGTAACTAGACACGTTTGTTGTTTAGAGTGCTTAGGACTTTCTTTCTCTAAACAAGACCCAAAACTGTTTTATATTAAAACTGTAAATATGACTGGGTTTGTGGTATAAATGGTTGCGAACGGGCGGTAATGCATATTGTACGTACGCATTGCGCACCTGGAGTGATGTGCGCAGGTCAGAAGTACACGAGGCAAGGAATAAAGTTGCGTTTGCTTAACATCCTGAGTTATTGATTCTGCTACAATAATGCATGCTTTGGACGGAATGGTTTCAGTCGGTTAAAAATAATTCGAAACAAAATCATAAATACTACTTTTTGACTTGTATACAGCGTGCTTCAACAAGTGTTTTTTGTTTGTTGACTCCATATCTATAAAATACCTTCAGCAGTCAGTGATTTGAGCAGCAACAAAAAACCTGAAAAAGAAAATAATAAATATTATTATTTATTATCCAACGGTGCCTCGTAGAATACAAATAACGCGCGAGACGAGTACAAATATCACGCGATATTTGTACTACAGAAATTTCCGCGAAATTCGCTCGCACTGAATTAACAATTTGGCGTGTTGGATAATAAATCTCTTATTAGACGTTTTGTTGTGTATTATCGCTGAGTATTTTTACGAGTTGTGCCGTATTTTGACGAGCCCATAGGGCTCGTCAAAATACAAACAACGAGTAAAAATACTCAGCGATAATACACAACAAAATGTCTATTAAGATATATGTATTAAAACAGTGGATAGCCTTGAAGGCGCACTCTGATTGCCTAGTCAAACTCCGAATATCCTTTGCTATTTAGGTTTGCACCCGTGACAAGCGAAGAATCACTCAAATTAACGACGGTGGTGTATATTATCTCACTGTTTTAGTATATACTAAAACAACTATTCACCTCAGTGTCGGTGAGTTAGCGGTGAATATTTACCTCGCCGCTTCGCGGCTCGGTAAATATCCACCACTAACCACCTCCACTTCGGTGAATAGATTTTAAATATTAATTATGATAAATGTCTCAGATATTACGCCCTTTATAAAGTGAAATCAGGTTAGCATCGATACACCCACTATACTGTGCTTGCAAAGACGAAACCAAGATATTTCTCAGGATGTTTCACTACTTGACAACGAACGACAAAATAATTCAGATACGTTGCGTTATTTTGAGTTGTTTTGCTAGCGGAGGAAATTCGGATAAAATGTTTGGTTGGGTTGACGGAACTGAAGCAACAAAACGGAAAAAAAAAAAAAACCAAACAAGGATGGAAACTTGCAAAGGTTGGCGAAAATTAATACGGGTTTCAAGGTCTTCAAGGTATCGACTTAATTAAAAATGTACGCTGCATCATTGTAAACGTGACGAACTCCTTGTAGTATTTCGTAAGACAACAAGAATTCTCAGTTTCCTACGCACTTTGGTTCAAATTTGAAATACAAACACGACTTTAAAACATGTTGCATCATAAAATTCTAAGCGAAATACGGCTGGGATTGAGATGAGCGGAGGTGGCCATTTTGTTGAGCATATTAACTATGTGTTGAGCAATAAATTCAATATTCGTCGCTACCTCCATTGTGCATATGTCATTGTCTCATCAATTCTTCAATAAAGGTAGCGCACATCGAACATAACGTACATTCAGTACAGAAAGTCCTCAGAACAGAATGTCTCAATTTCCTTACTTTTGGGAAAGCATCTTTCTGTAACTACAAAACGACAGACCAGCCTAAAGCGCATACTAAATCTTCTCCTTGTACACACAAATTAAATAAAGCTACGAACGCTTGAATTTATGAGTGGCAGTTTTACTCAGTGAGAGCAATGAATAATTCGATTTAATTCGGTGAAACAGTTATTCAAGTCTCTGATTTTCGCGACTGATTATATAATTTATTTAGCCAGTTTCATTCCGGTAAAATTGACGCCGGTTTTAGTGTAACTATACCCACTGTAAACGAAGGGCGCGTGCATTATAATATATTCTAACACCTCAGATAAGTGGCTTTTCAGGTGCTCAGAAAATCTACCATTAGGGAACGAACGTGACTGCGCCGGCTTCATCGAATAAACTTACCAAAGTAAGGAAGCATCCTCTATTGCAGTCTAAAATTTCACGAAGGCAAACTCCATTTCTGACAAGGTCTGCAAATTAACGGCTTATCTTAGATCTGAGAGGACCATCATACGTGTCAAATGATGTCAAATTAGTTATGTATTACATGTCACGCAATGCAGTCAGTTACGATTCGTCACAGCTATTATTGTATCCCTGTTGGCCCCATACGTTGCCAAACTGAAGGGCGAAAGAAAAGAAAGATGAGTTGTAGGAAGTTGGAGACCGCCCTGTTTTAATGTTTTGTCGCTAAGTTGGACTTCATTTCCATTAAGTGAAAATGGATCTTTAATCACAACGCTAGCGCTCCGTACAGGCCCTTGGAAAGCAAATTGGACTAAAACGTTACCAGTTCTGGATTTTTGCTGTAATCAATACAACATACGCGAATAAAACCTTCCCTGGTTTGAACCCAATTAAATTAGGTTCCTATAGAAGGATTTTAGTTTGGAAATTGGTTTGCCACAGGGGAGTTGTCTTGGCCCACTATTATTTACAATTTACGCTGGAGAGCTACTTGAGATCGTCAAACCACACCTACCGACTGAAATGTGCTACGCTGACGATACTCAATTGTACATCTCTTTTAGTCCAAAGGAACAAACAGGCGAGGTTAAAGCCATGGCGAACATGGAAAAATGTATTAATGATATCCACAATTGGATGAAAGATGTCAAACTTAAATTGAATTCTGATAAAACTGAGCTGATATTTGTTGGCACAAAACAACAACTGGCCAAAGTAAAAACTACGCACCTCAGTGTAGGAAACGACCAGATTAGACCAAGTAAAGCAGTTAGGAACTTAGGGGTGTGGCTAGACCCATCACTAACAATGAACACTCATATAAATAAAACCTGTAGAACAGCTTTTTATCACCTATATAATAATACAAGAATCGATTGAAATTTTAATTTATGTATTAATTTATAGTCGTATCGGCTACTGCAATAGTTTATATTTTGGGCTGCCAGACTATCAAATCAATAATTTGGATATATCAACATTTCCATTTCAACTTCGTCGATATATCCAAATTATTTCGTTACCCCCACCGACGCAGCCCCAAACAGTTTCTTTAGAAACTATCAGCCTTTATCAAATCAATAACTTACAAAGAGCGCAAAATGCAGCGGCAAGGTTGATATTCATGGCTAGTAAATATTGTCACATTACTCTATTACTTTTTAAACTTCACTGGCTGCCCATTCGTCAACGTATTTTATTTAAGATCCTTCTGATCACATCTAAGGCTTTTCATGGGCTTTCGCCTAATTATATACTAGAACTAATTACGTAAGTTAAAGACCCCCGGAAGGTACAGATTACGATCTTGCAATGATGATCTATTACTGGAATTACCAAAAGTGAAGATGTACTCCACACTCCGTGACCGATCTTTTCAAACAGCCGCACCAAAACTTTGGAATGTTGTTCCATATTATATTAGAAATTCAAAATCGTTGAATCTTTTTAAAAAATATTTAAAGACGTATTAATTAAAGAGGCTTTTAGTTGTTAAATCGAATTACATTAGATTAGATTAATTATATATATTTTTGTACTTAAACTAGACTATTAAACATTTTTAGATAGTTTATTGACATATGTTTAGCATGTATATTATTTCATTCTTAGATTTTTTTCTTTTTCTATTTGTTGTTTTTTCAGTTAGATTTTTGTAACATTTTAGTTTCTGCGCTGATGAAAATGAGTATTGATATAAGCGCAACATAAGTTAATATTCTTAATAATAATACCACACCTTTGCAAATGATAACTTCCACTGAACCGCAATATTAAAACATATTCAGTGTCTCTTCGAAATTTACCATTTATTTCGGAAAGTTTCGAAAATAAAATGAAAAACATAGTTTGCCGTCGCTTTAATTTGTTCATCATGTGAAAATTCCAAAATTTCTTCTTTTTCTGTAAACTGATTTTCAGTGCCACTGTACAGTGTACACTTTTTTTCAAGCCGGCTTCCGCCTGCTCAAGGTCGATTCAATTTCCTCGCCGTACAAGCACAATTTATTTTTTCCAGTTTTACATTTAACACGTTTTATTATTTTGAGAAAAATTTTGAATTCCATTGACTGAGAGAGAGGTGTGATTCGGTCCTCGTTTAATTAAAAATAATGAAAGGAACACGGTTATTTTTTAGTTTCAAATAGCATAAGCCTAATGAACACCAAATGTAATAAACGGAACTTTTCCGTCGATCTATCAGTTTACTTGGGGCACTAAATCAGATGACGTAAATGGAATCGTTAAATTCATTTCAATTGAACTATCAAGAGGGTCTATCTAGGAGATATCTTATAAATTTTGAGAAATCCTGGCATGTTTTCTTGATCAGTCCGATATTTTTTCTTTTCGATGCACTATCTTACATAGTTTGCATTATAAAGACATCTCTCAAACTATTCTTATAATGTTGTAGGTTTTTTTATGTTTCTCAATTCAGTTTTGCAATTAAGCGCGGTGACGTAAAATAATTATTGTGATTATCTAGTCTTAGTAGGGGTTTGAATGTCCATTCAGAGACCATGCTAAGTGCAGTTTACAAATAGGCTGAAACTGAAACGGAACTGTGCGAGTTTGCATGTGAATTACTATTGACAGTGTAACCACTGTCACCACGAAACTGAAGCGAAGATTCATTCAAACAGGAAAAGTTATCGGCCTCATGTACGCTTGTAAATACAAATCAGGATAAAAAAGTCAAGTTATGCCATCGCTGGATGGACGATGGTAACTACCCGACGATCGATACGACATGAACCAGACGTCAAAAGTTAGCTAGTACTACGAAAGTTAAGACCTCAACTTGAAAACGTACGATTAGTGCCAGAACCTTTGCTTACAATCGAAACCTTTCATGAGTGTTTTTTTGTTGCAAGATGAACTCAAGTGTAAAGTTCTGCGTCGATTCTACATTGTCTAACGAATTGGCTCGCTTCAAGCTAACATCAACGATTTCTAACATCCTTGTAGGAGTATGCGTCACAAATGGTCTCTTATCGCCGATTGCAGTGATAGGAAACGGCCTCGTTCTCATTGTTATTCTGAAGTTCCCAAATCTTCAAACTAATTCGAATATTCTGATATTTTCGCTAGCTACAACAGACTTTCTCGTCGGTATGGTGGTCCAGCCGTCATTCATTATCTACATCGCTAGCAAATTAAGACTGGACTTCTCTTGCGTGGCTTTTATGTTGTACTTATTCACCGAGATCTTTAGTCTCGGCCTATCTATTTTAATGTTAACGCTTGTGTGCTGCGATAGATACTTTGCGATTGTCTATCCATACGAGTACATCAGTCGCGCCACAAAGAGTCGGGTCATAAAAGCTACGGTTATTTTCTGGGGCTCATGGCTTATGTTCAACGTTATATGCAGAGCAGTGAAAGTGAAAAACGACGAGTTTTTTTCACCGGTTGCCTCCATTGTGTTCGCAATAACTTTCAGTTTAAACATCGTTTTGAATTTCAAAATTTACCGCGTGGTGAGATTTCACAAACGGCAGATTCTTGCTCACAAACAAGCCACAATTGACCTCGAGACGCAAAAGAATTCCGAGGGACTAGATAAAAAAACTGACAACCCACGGGCGCGTTTACAAGACACGCGCTCGGCTGTCACAGTGCTGTTAATTTCCGGGGTACTGGTTATCTGTTATTTACCTCTCATGCTGACTTCGGTGGCAGATATGGTAGTAGACAGGGATGATATTTTTGATCACGTTATTTATCCATTAGCAGAGACTGTAGCATTTGTTAATTCTTCGTTGAATCCGTTTCTCTATTGTCTGCGGTTTAAGGAATTACGACTTAAAGTGGGTCAGCTTTTAAGGATTTCGACCGCCTCCGGTGAAAACAGCTGAGTTTATTTGAATATATGTACAATTATAGAATTAGGCATCGGATGTAATCTGTGAAGCTTTTATGCGATAACTATCTATAAGAGAGGTTTTTATCTAAAAGTTTCATATATGAAAGACGCTGAAACTTCTCTATTTCATAGCATCAAACTGCGACATTGTTGCTTTGCGCAAACCCTGCTAAACAAGCTTGCTCCCAAGCTCTCTCCTATTTTCGCCCAGTGGCGCAGGGGCGAGAGGGCAACTTGGGAGAGAAATATCTTGGGTCTCTCTCTCGTTTCGGGGAGCGGGATAAATTGACAAACTTTGATATTAGACAAAGTCACATTTTTTTTATAACTCCGTTAACAGTAAAAAGTTCTTAAAACCTAATCCTTACCCAAAAAGTTCTGCCAAAAAGCAATAAACTTAGTGAGGGACTTGCGGAGAGAAAACAGATGATGGATATCAGTTGGCCCATCGAAACATGTGGATGATTTGCTTTACCTGCACGCTCGGGTAGGCAGCGATAGAACTGCTGACTTAATTGTTTTAGTAAACTTCATCTTAACATAGACCAGCATTTTTCTCTTCTTTGCCCTTTTCAAAGAGCGCATATAATAATTTTTAACACATTTCTCAGTATTTCTTTTCCCTGCTACTTTAAACCTTTCTTCTGCTATGTAATTTTAGAATATTCTTTAATAACAATTCCGACTTCTGATTGTCACTGCTACCTTTTTACCATCAGTTGTACCTATATAACTATAAGATTTATATAATCTCGTTAGAATTCTTGAAAATAGAAATTTCGCTTGATTTGATAGCACGAAAACAAAGTAAGTACGTGTCTTAAGTATAATTGCTCTGGTGATCATAGAGATGTGCGCACTCTGATTGGTCGAGGATTGCGTTATATTTAACAATTATTCCACGAGCGCGCGTTGGATATGAGATGATAGATAGCCAACGAGGCGCGTAGCGCCGAGTTGGCTATAATCATCTCATATCGACCAAGCGCTAGTGGAATAATTGTTTTATTAAAAACGCCCCCAAGATATTAGACAAATCTTACCAAATCTTAAATTTTTTAGCTCCCTTTTTATTTTAACCCGACGCGCACGCCACCATATTTGTAGATTATGGTATATTGGCTCATATACCATAATGGCTAAGCCAATAAAAAGTCTTGAATTGCATTATCCAATGATCCAGTTTTTAATAAAATATCGTTATAATCACCTCGTGCGAGGTAATTATGATAGGAGCGCTAAATTTCAAAATGGCTGCCTCGGGTTTTGTCAGTGTCACCGAGGAACCGATGAACGCGTTAAAGAAAACTAATTTCTGAAGAGCACAGAAGATGCAAATAACTTTGGGGAAACACTTTTCAAAAGAAAAATACGAAGTTTTTGCTGATTGAATTAAATTAAATTGTTAAATTATAATGGAAACTGGCTCTTTATCTCGATAAGAGTAATCGAAATAATTGAAACAATATGGTTTTAACATCAAAACGAATATTTACAACAGAATTCGAAAGCACCTCAACAATCATACTGAAACAATTATCCGCCTCTGGCTTAGTGAATAATGTTGAAAAATGTCAACCTGATGAGGAAACTCTGCATCATCTTATACCACACACATAACTGCGAAAGGCTCGAGAGGAGCTTGTGTTAAATTACATGCAATGCAAAGGGCTTAAAAGGTCAAGGACGAAAATAGCACTAATTTCCTAAGGCTAGAAACTGCATGGTGACATTTATTTGGTAAATGGAAACAGTACACTGACATAAGCCGGAAAAAAGAGCTGTTTGAACCATAAAAACACTTGCGTGACTTTGGATTTCATTTTGAAGAAGAGAGCAGAATATTTTTGCTGTCCCACCGTCTGTGAGCTCTTGAAAACAGCAATGTCCTTCGTTTTAGGTGGGTACAAACATTACCAACGATTTCAATCCACTACCTTAGAATCCATTATGGTAATGTTTCGTTGTAATTGTATTTCCTTTCTCGGATTCGCACGCCTCGACAGCTGAATTAGCAGCTGTAAATACTTTCTTGTTTACATGTCTTTTAGTGAAGAGGATCCCTGATTTTCTCGCATTAAATGACCCAGATTGAACTCAAGTACACGAGAGATTATATCTCTCATAATTACCGAACTTAATAGAAATAATCTTACCAGAAGATATACTTACTTTACACATCTTTTCTGCAAGATTTTGTACAAAACAATAACTCATAGAGGCTTGCTGGGCGTTTTTGTACATGATAAAAATTTAATGTGATATTCATGAGCAATCGCTGAACAGTAACTGAACCTCACCCTGGGATCGCGGGGTGCAAGTGACATGTAGACTTGGGCTGAAATGTTTTCTTAAACCTTTGAAATTTGTTTCACTGTTACACTTGTAATTAGATTCTCCATGTCGGTTCTCCTCACAAAATCGAGACATTTGTTTTATTTATTTAGCAGGGCCCAGTTGTATAAAGGCCAGATAACACTATTTATTACATCCATTTTGAAATCACTGGTGGTCCCTGTAGTCTGATTGGCTCTAATTGGTGCAATTTATTCACGAATCCCACCATTTTTTGCTCTGAATTGCATCATTTCACGCTTGACTGAGTTTTTGACACTTGACGTCAGTCTTTCTGTTTTGCATACAAAATAAGATGTAAAAGCGTTTCCAGTTCCACTTATTTAAAAACCAGCTCAGTACTGCATCAGTAAAATATTTGAATTGGCCAAGTCCTGTGTTTGGGCGTTTTCAAAATGGATATAATAAAGTGGTAATTGAACCTTGTGTTGTGCAATTTTGGTCTGAAATCATACTTGTGATTTAAAAACGAACTCGCGCTGCCCACTCTTTCAATTTTGAAATCACACATAATTTCAGCCCAAATTGTACTCCACTCAGTTTAATTACCATTATTTAACAGATGAATTGCTATCTAGTGGATAAGTGGTGGCAAAACAAACTGCGTTATCCAACCTTCACACACCAAAAAACTTTTTGAAATTAAAAAAATTATACTGGAAACAGGTAAAATCTTTGAATGTTGTTTACAAGAAAATGTGCAATGGCAGAAAGGAGAATTAAGTCTGGGATCAAGGCTTCAAATGTCTGCAAGTTTATTCCTCAAGCTTTTTCCGTGCCACTTTGATTATTGGGGGCCATATTTCAAGCAATAATTAACATTTATTTAACAACTGTTGTTATCTGAAATTTCTAAGAAAAAACCAGTAAACCATATCATGTTTTTTTCTTTCAGTGTTTTGTTCGCTGCTCTGCAAATTAGCAGTGACTGAAGGTAATCTATTTAAAATCATTGAACACAATCTACTTGTGATAGATATAAGCTTTGCTACCAAAGCTGAAGCAGAATCTATTTGAGAAGTCTTGAATACCTCTCAAGACATGGAAAACAAACTAAACAGTATGCTATGGGAGACTGAACTGCAAACATAAACTTCAGCACTGTGGTTTTCACCCTTTATTATTACTGATTTTTAAATCTATCTCCTGTAGGGACTATTATTACTTGTAGTTAACAGTTTTTTTTTTTTTTTCTTTCAAATTTACAAACTTTATTCCATGCACATCAGTTTTCCATCTCCACCCGCAAATAGCAAAAGCTAGATGAGGCGGGCGGAGAGGTAAGGTTACAGCAGTCATAACAGATAATATAATAATTGTAAAGTAACTAACTACCTACCTAACTAACTAACTAATAATTGTAAAGTAACTACGTAAACTATCTGGATAAATAAGAATTACTGAAAAACAAGCTAGGGTTACAAAATATATAGTCTTACAGAATAGTATTACAATCAAATTTACTCCTAACAGAACCTATTGATTATTTATAGTACATTGAATTCAAGGATACAGAATTTGCCATTTTTTGTTGAAGAATGGGCACTTCGATCAAAGTTATCCATCAAATTTATCCATCAAAGTTATCCATGAAACCTATACCAGTAGCCTTAACACTGCTACGTGAAGGTAATAGGGCTGAGTGGTGTAAGGCCATCCTTGGACATGTAACAAGTAAATAAATAAATATTAAATAAATATGTTAATTGAAGTTCCCCCATAGGGGCTTTTCAGCCACAAAGTAGACTAACTAAGTGATTGAAAATCCCAACTGGCAGGAGGCAGACCAGTGGGCTATTTACAGAGCGCAGCTGAGGAGTTGAACTAGGGGCAACCGAGAACAAATCCAGTGAGTGGCGGGGTGGAGGACCTGAAACTGGGACACCAGATTACCAGTCCAGCACCCTAACCACTCAGCCACGCTGCCTCCACCTACGATGTAATCTGTTGGTCCTGGGTTCCAGTCCTACATGCTGCTACTCAATGAATTGGTTATGATTCACCCTAAGTTCAATGTCTTGGTTGCACATTGTATGTAACCAAATGGTCTGCCTCAAGCTAGCCAGTTAATATTTTTGAAGCCATATTTATTTACAATGTTTCCAATTCATTTGTAATGGCCCTGGAAAGTACCATTGGAGGAGTTTCAATTACATGTAATGTTATTATTATTATTATTATTATTATTATTATTATTATTACTATTATTATTATTATTGTTGTTGTTAATTATTGTGAATTTTTCTCTCCTAACAGGGCTTTCTTGTTCTTATTCAAATTCTCGTGACCAAAACATGAACATTTTATTACAAAGTTCATCAGGAGTCTTTGAAAGCCCAGGATATCC
This sequence comes from Stylophora pistillata, assembly GCF_964205215.1. Classification (NCBI taxonomy): domain Eukaryota; kingdom Metazoa; phylum Cnidaria; class Anthozoa; order Scleractinia; family Pocilloporidae; genus Stylophora; species Stylophora pistillata. The sequence goes on from NC_142527.1 coordinate 4,703,274, forward strand.
AGACGGCTACTCCTTTGACCTAATAAGCCAGTGCCGCTGGAAGCTAATAGCCCCACCTGGTAGAATGGTTCGCTTGACATTTCTGAGTTTTCAAATGAATGATTATGATCAAGTGGAAATAAAAGATCGTGGCGATAACTGGAGCACCTATCGCTCAATAATTCGATCTGGTTATTTGCCTACATTTACTGTATTCTCTACTGGACAACAGCTTGAGGTTAAAGTTTCAGGAAATCCTGGAAAAACTGGACCAGGATTCTTTGCAAATTATACAATGATACCTGCTGCAGGTAAGGATAAAGATATTCTAGTATGGCATGTCATTAATTACAATTATGTCAGTCCACTTTGTGCATGTTAGTCTGTTAGAGAAATTAATGGTAGGAATAAATATGTTCAAATTTGATGGATGGGTGGGTAGATATAATGTAAATACAGTCAATTTTGTTGGTTAGGTTTAATATATCTTTTTGTAAATACTTTTGGCAAAAAGTCATCAGTTTATGCACAAGGATTTGAGAATTATCAGCTTTTATTCATGCATGATATTGATTAGATGATACACCTGTAGGTGTTCTCTTTCATGTTATTCAGTTTTATTTTTGTCTCATGATTAAAAATTTATCTTTTATTTAACTGGACTCTCAGCCTAGTTTCCAGATAAGCCAGGTTTGACTGTATAGAGACAGGTTGAAAGACAGACAGACTCACATACAGAGTGACATAGACCTGGCAGAAAGACAGACAGGCTAGATAAATAGATAGTCAGATAGTCAGACAGACCCTGAAATATAGACACTTAACAGCCACAGATAAACAGACAGACAGACAGATTAACAAATAGATAGATTGATGAACATACAGGCCAAAATGTTCTATCAAAGGTGCTAACCCAGACCCCTCGTACACCTTTACTAAGAACTTTGCATCCCTTTCCCAACCTTTTGTTAGCTATACTCTCATTGGTGTTGAGAATTTCCTTTTAGATCCTTATAAAGAATTAAATTTAAGCAATTTTGTACAGGTGTGTAATGTGTCCTTTCTTTTCCTTTTTTTTGTTAAGTTTCACATGGAAAATGCAACCCTGAAAAAAATACTACTGTGCAGCTGACCGGTGAAGGAATGAGTTTTTTTACTCCAGGATTTCCAATGTACCTGGGGAAAGGAGCTGCTTGTGTTTGGAACATCACAGTATCCCGTGGAAAGTTTATTAAGCTGACATTTTGGAGTTTCAGGGCCTCAGGATGTGACGGGAACTATGCTAATGTTTCGGAGGTAACAAATGGTACACAGACATTCTTAAACAAGTTCTGTTCTAGTCAAGATGGAACAGATCAGGTGGTGTATTCAACAGGACACAACTTAGTTGTCTCTGGACTGTTCAAGAAAGGAGGATTTGTTGCAACCTTTGAGGCAGTGAGCTCCATTCCTGGTGGAGATTCTTGTCTCAATGATCGGGAAATAGAGCTTAGTAAAAATTCTAGTGAATTCGCAAGTTATGGCTTTCCCAATCTCTACCCCAACGATGCCAAATGTACCTGGACAATAACGGCCCCCCCTGGGTATCTTATTCAATTGACTTTTAACTCATTCAACTTGGAGCCTTCTCAAAATTGTAAGAAGGATTTTGTGAAAGTTGAGGAAGGTGCACTCTATTTTGGTTATCCAGGTAATACTGTTCTTGGCATGTTCTGTGGTTCTTCTTTACCACCAGTTATTCGGTCAAAGTTTTCAACAATGTATGTAGATTTTGAGACGGACAGTTCAGGAATGTACCGAGGATTTCATGCAAGCTTCATGACTTTTCCTGACCGTGAGTACTAAAAACGTATTTTATTGTTTTCAAGATATCCTTGATTTTAATTAAATTCAAATATTTTTTCCTGTGCACCATTGGTCACACAACTGAATATGTGCAGTAAAAAGTGAGGAGAAGGCATAGATTTTCCCACAGTGATGCTTGCAAATTGGCAAATCTTTCATCCAATGAAAGTATGCCTTCAAGAGTTGATTCAGTTTCAGGAGAATGCACTGCTGTCATTACAAGAGATGAGAAAAACCTTCTTGTTTGGAAAGTCGCTTTGAATTTCATAGTCAATATCTGTTTTCAATGTCACCTGCTTTTAAGAAAGGGGTTTCTTTCTCTCCTCAAATGCCTGAGCAAAGAAAAATATTCTGAGTCCTCATAAGGAATTGAGCCTCAGACTATTGGTTTAATTTTTCAAAAATTATCATCACCCATTTACTATTTTTTTTCAAAACCAATATTATTATCGATGATGTAGATGAGTATGTTGAATTTTAAGCCTGGTGTTTAAGTGGAAGAAGATATTATCCATTGAATGGCACAGTTATACCCATAGAAACCTGAGAAAACTCAGAGTGCTCCCAATAAGATTGGAACCTATGACCCTCTGTTTAGTACTTCGGATGCTCTACCACTGAGCAAAAGGAGACTCATGTCATATTAGGTCCATAGTGACAAATATCTTGCATACTACATTCATCCATCTTCATTTACATCATCATTGCACTTAAGCATCACATATTGACATTGGTCTCTGAGCTTTGCGCTGGAAGTTTCTCACCATGGACTTAGTTAAATGGCCTTGCTCTCACGAATCTCCTACAGCCCTGTGGGTAGGGTGCCTTCAGTACCAATCAGTGGAGTCATAGGTTCGACTTCCATTTGGAGCTCTTGGAGTTTTTTTTTGTTTTGTTTTTCTGAGTATGCTTGTGAACATCTTCTTTCCATACTATGGTTTTACTATAATTGTTTTTTGTTTGTTTTTTTCTTCAGCGGGTGTGGGACCCTGCAAACTTGAAGGAGTTGACAATGTTTTTCGAGTGACCGACAGCAAAGGAGAAATTTTTTCGCCCAAATTTCCTCCGGGGACCCCTCCCAGGGACATGATGTGCACATGGACAATCACGGTACCTGAGAGACACTTTGTCAGGTTCAACTTGATTGAATACAAGTTTCATAACTACTGTGGCAAATGGAACACCAGCCTTGAAATTCGTGATGGGGGGAGTTCAGCCAGCAATTTGTTAAAGTTATACTGTGAAGACACCTTTTATGGACTAGAGCTCTTCTCCAGCGGTCGGCAACTTTGGGTTAGGTTCCAGTCCCCCAAGGCTGATTGGTCGTTTTTGCCTCGGTTCAGTGCAGTTTTTGAAGCAGTGAAACAATGTAAGGCTTTTTCTATTGTGAGCTGTTGAATTTCTCGCGATGCTGATGTTAGTTGCGAATACAAAAGAGACAGTAATTGCAAAGGAAAATCATGTTTTCGGCATGTTTTCCGTGCAGAATAAACCTGGGCCGTAACTTTCAGTACGGACCTTAAATTCGGTTAACTCGGCAAGCTCGGGAAAATACTTGCAACCAAGTCACGCTGGTCTTGTTTTTACCTCTAACTGGTCGAGAACGTTTGTTGGTTTTTCTAGAACAGTGACGCACAGTAGTTATCAAAGACAAATGCAACACAATGAAATACTGGATATTTTATACTCAACTGAATAGTGCTCTTTCATGTTATGTTCAAGAGAGGAAAATGTCTAATTTTTATGTTTATATTTTCAGTACCAGCCCCTTACTCTTGCGTGACAAATACGCGCAACTTTGAACTGTCGTCGGAGACTGGTGCCCTAGCCAGCTACAACTACCCACTGGCGTATGATCTGCCGATTGGGGTTGACTGTACCTGGACAATTAGGACTGGGAAACTGAAAAAAATCCAACTGTCGTTTGACTCGTTCAATCTAACAGACACCAAACCAGAGTGTTCGCATTCTGATTACGTTGAGGTCGGAGATGGAGAATGGTCAGGGGTTTGGACACTGATTGGAAGATTCTGTGGATCGCAGATGCCTCCAGTTATAAACTCAAATAAGTCCACCATGTTGGTCAGGTTCGTGACCACTGGAAAGACAAAACATCCCGGATTTAAAGCGAGTTACAAATCAGTTGGTCAGTATGAGTACTGTGCGGCATGAAAATTCTTTGGCTTTTGAGTTTTGCGTATTTTACGAATTGCAGAAACGTCACCAGGGGGAGGTGCAAGGGTGCCCGTGCGCCCCTTACCCCTCCCCCCGCATTGTAAGATGATATCGTTTGTACTATTCCAAAACACACGATCCATATCATTATGTGAAAAAGCGCGAATCCGCAGAACCTACACGGCATGAGAAATATCCCCAGCAGTAAAACGAAGCCGGGATGTAGCCATGACTGTAGGGTGGGTAGGGGGGGTAATCTGGGTGTTATTCGTCTGAATCACCTCCCCCCCCCTCTCTTTTAAAGATATCCTAGCCACTCCTCTTTAAGGGTAAGAGAATCTGGTAGAAATTTCTGAGGGTGGATTCTGGGGCGTTTATTTCGTTTGCTCAAACCACTACTGTACCCCATGGTTCGTACAATCTTGAAAAGGTCTTGAATTTTAACGGTCGTCTTGAAAAGTCCTTGAATTTGGTCAAGTCCTTGAAAAGTACTCGATTTCTTTAGTAGGTCATGAAAAGTCTTTGAAATTTAGCAACTTCTGTGCGCCTTATCGCTGTTCTGATAAATTAAACGATTTTGCTATGGAAAATTTGTCCACTAGTAACTACCAAAAAGCGAAAATGGTCGGTATAAAACGCGAGTGGTACATGAATGAAAGTTGGATGTGTGCCTCAATTTTATGCGCAAGGCCTCCGATGTGGGGTAGTCCGCCATGTGGTTTTGTTTTAAGGGGCAACGTAAACATGTAGTGGTTTGTCTATGTTTTGGTCGATAAATTTTTCATTTCCCTTTGTTTTCAATTTAATTGAGCGATGGGCAAATGTGTATTCAATCGTAAATGGTTTAGATTTATGAATAAAACTTAGTCCTTGAAAACCATTTTTTGTCCTTGAAAATTCCTTGAATTTTGTTTGTCTGAAGTTGTACGAACCATGGTACCCGCAAATGAAGTGGTTGTCGCCCTTCCTATGTCTTTCTCACAGGGCCTGAAAATTGTCCCATTCCCCGTCCCCTTCTTACTCCCTTCTCTCTCTTTTCCCTTTTTTCTTCTTTCCCCTTTCTTTCTTCTCCTTTGTTAGAACGAAGCCATGACTTGTTGCTGTTTTTGTTACTTTCCCCAGTGGCCACTGAAGGCATTCTGGTAATATTGGCAGGTTGTCTCGGTGGGGTTCTTCTTTGCTTAGTGATTGGAATTGGATGTCACAGATATTGCAGGTCACGTCGAGAACGAGCTACACGCGATGGCGGAATTGAAGTTGTTCCGTTGCACGAAGAGAAGGCCGCTGAATTGTGAATTGGCCTTTCTATGTGTGTTCGCCCTTCACTCCTGGACCTTTCACAGGAGCCTCTTTATATGAACCATGGATTCTAGGATCAATGTTGCTTCAGTGACGCTAAAGCTGCACGTGATGTTTTAAAAAAATGAAAGGACTAAAAAAAACCCATGATATAACGAGTACCTCTGTTAACAGACAAGTAGTTAAAGTCCCTTGCTCATCTAGCTTGTGGCAATATTTTGCCACCACGTTATTTGAAAGTATGAGCCGTCCGCCTAAAGCTTAGTCCCTCCGAGCAAGCCAAATGAAGGGCGACGTTCTTGCAGCATTTGACAGCTGCAAGTCGATCTTGTGTTCTGCGTACACTGTAAGAACATGGGTGGAAAGAAGAGACTTTTCCTACTTTAGAAATTATCCCTGGTGTTCAAAAAAGAGGGAAGAAAAGGATAAAATTACAACAGGGGGTAACTATTCCTAACCGAGGGTAAAGCTGGGTTAAGTTTGGATGATCATATTCTAAAAAATATTTATAATAGTAATATTACTTAATAATTCCTTTTCATTTTGTTCACATTACTGAATTCATAACATGAGAATGAAATGGACATATGTAACCACAGTCAAACAGTACTATTAAATGAAAAGGTGGCTATAATTACACATAAAGTGTCCTCAAAACGTACGTATGTTGTTATGAGTTAGATTGTTATTAAGCACCACTCGTGTAGTATTGTGATCGGAAAATAGATTGCTCCTGGCCTTCAAACCCCCTTTACACGTGAAGTACTTTGTTGAGTCATACAATCGGCACACTGAAACGTTTTTTTATCGTTATTTCGAATTCCTTTGCCATCCTTAGCTTTTTCCACGAGAGCCTCAGCTGTTGTTAGCGCCTTTTCCGAAGATGCAGCTCATTTCAGCCAAAAGTTGTTCAGTTTCATCCTTTACAATTATCAGTAGCAGCCTCAAGCTCCATTCCCCGGTCTCCTACCACAGGTTGTTTTTGTATAGCAATAAAATCGATCGAGCCTGTCAAAAGTCGAAGCACTAATCTTGAAACATCTGAAAGTTGTAAGTTTCGGGAAGTCTTGCTGAATTCTTAGGGCTGTGATTTAGATTTGTGTGAATTTAACCATCACTTCATACAGTAATTTGTAGACAAGGCTCCTTCTGTAGACCATTAGTGCCTCTGAACCTAAGAAAATAAAGGAAAGGAACGCACACGAGAAAACACACGAATGAAAATAAACAGTTCTACCTTGAGTGCGACAGTCAATGGACAGCGTTCGTTTGCTTTTGGTGCGGTTAGAATTTGGAACAGACCTCACAACGAAACAAAGAACTGCTCTTCCTTGAGATCATTTATTTAAAAAAAAAAACTAGCAAAGAAACGAACTTAGCACGCTAGGCTAGTTTCGTATCCATTACGTGGCGGTTTTGTTCGTCTCTAATTTTTCTCTTTTTTTCTTTTTTTTTTTCCCGTTTTTCACGAGGGCTACATGTACGGTGATACTTCGCGCTACCCGAAGGAATCAGTCGGGTGACGCTATATGGAAGGCGTTCGTCGAGGTAAGAGTAAACAGTAATTTTGGTCAGCGGGCAAATTATGAAACCCGCGAGTACGAGTATTGCGAAATCCGGCGGAAGGATGACATTTAAAAACCGAAGACAATTTTTGACTAAGACACTAGAATGCGTTATGATGGCGACGACTCCGAGTAAATATATGAAAATAATACATGTTTACTGCGCTTTCATAAAATGTATGAAAGCGTTCTTCGCAGTACTAAACCCTACTTATCTAGTAGGTGGAAATAAGGCCTGAAAAAATTTTAGGTCCGTACGGGATTTGAACCTATGACCTCTGCGATACAGGTGCAGTGCTCTACAAACTGAGCTAACAAGCCAACTGGGAGCAGGTCATTATGTTGGTTCGTATTAAACGGCACCAATAAATTTGAATAAATGAAAATCATATATGTGTACTGCGGTTTCATAAAATATACGAAAGCGTTCCTCGCTGTGATAAATGAACCCTATTTATCTAGTAGGGACTAAGTACTGTAGACATGACTTATTGACTTGCCCTGTTCTGCCAACAGAAGAGCGAACATGATAGGCATGCAATGTCTACTTTCAGTGCTTATGACAAGTCTAAAATTATTAAGTCGTAAGTGAAAAAACCTTTTTCATTCAATTTAAAACGGCAGTCACTTTGAGAATAAAGTAACCCTTTAGTTGCCTATCATTATATTTGTAGTGAGGTCGCAGACACCAAAATGGGCTGGCTTTCTCTATCTTGGCGTTGCATCGAGCTGGTGCACTTAAAACAGAAGGATGGGAACAAGTGCGGAATTCTCATTTGTCTCACGTTCTGCACCCACACGCGATATTTAGTTTTTAATTTTAATACAGAAGTCACTATTCTCATTAAATCATGAGGTGTTAAGGTACGAAATATTTACCCTCACATGGTAACTAGGAAGAAAGTGCATTCGATTAAATATACCTTAGCAACCACTGAATTATTTCTGCCTTAAAAGGAATTTAACGGAATATTGCATATTCTTCACTTATTTTTCCCAATGATTGATTGTTGTTTTCGATCGTTTCTTTCAGTTTGCTAGATGTTTGTGTGAAGAGTCCTCCGTAGATGCAGCTTTCGACATAGCAACCGAACGTGCACTAATAACGTCTATGGTGTTTGGTTGTTGTTACGATGACATCCACGAGTAAGTAACCTAGGTCATAGCTTGTTTCCAAACTGCATATCCTTTAATCTTGCTAAGCATTGGGTTTGATCCTGATATAGAGTTAAGAGTCAAAGTATGAGTTCTGACCCAATAAGAAAGAAGACATACTTAAGTGAATGATAATGAAATACTTGTTCCGTCCGCTGTAGGAGAAATATCAACGTCTGCATAGTGTGCCATGACGACGATGGAGAAGATTGGCTGGGATACGACAGTTGTGGCCAGTACTTCCACGCAAGTTGCATCAAAGTGGATTTGATTTCTCAGACTCTCTCCAGCTTTATCTGCCGTTGTTAATTTCACAACATTGTTGCGGATTAGTGACGTAAATTGATGGTAGAGAATATTCTTCCCAGTGTGGGGCTGGGTTAAGACTAAGCTAGGCTGTGTACAATTCCTGAAATTCCCGTTATTTCACGAATTCTTTGACGCTAAAGTGTTGACAAGTTTTTCGCGTTACGTAAGGGAAAAATTGACTCAACGCTGCAAGGAGAATCTCGCTCAAAATTTACTCTTAAGAGTCGAAGTTACTGTCCAAAATTCAAACGTTACTGTTAGGTTTATTGGCGCACTGATAACCTTGTAAATAGCTCAAATATACTGAAAACATTTTCATTTGTTTTTGTATATCTTCATCCTTTGTTCAGCTAACTATGTTCAGTACGATTTTGCACACTTCGGGTTTAAACTTTTCGTGGGGAACACGTGCTACAGCTTACACGACCTATTTCAAATTTAACCGCTGTACTATAAACTTGAGTGTTCGACCCTCGACGAACGCGTTCGATATAGCGTCATAAGGGGCTTGTCCAAGAAAATGCAGTTGTGACCGTCAAGCGTGACATACCCTGTCACGTCCTAGTCCCGTCTCAATCTCTTCCTGGGAGCCTCAGCCAACTGAAAAATTCAATTTATTGTTCGGCGCTACGCATTCTGTTTAATTGGATGTTGGTCTACTGTGGTGAGTAGGCATTTTTGAAGTTAAGCAAAAAATGTCAAAACCTTGTGTGTTTTTGAAGGTCGTAGATTTGCAATGGGGCTTTTGATCACTCACCTGTAACGCCACAGGCTGGTGTGGAATCTGTTTACGTACTTTGGCGATTTACTTTTTGCACATTGACAGAGATTTTGATGAAAGAAATTACCATGTTTAATTTTTCTGTTACGTTTTTGTCCATTGATGAATTTATATATTAAGTAGGTATTTTGCATTAATGAACGCGTCTATCGTTTTTGTTTGAGCCGAAGGGCATGTACGTTTTCCATTGTTGCAGTACGGAGGGCCACGAGTTACAAGAGTCTTTACTAATGTCAAATGTGACGCTCTTGGAATAAAACTTGATTACTTAGTGTAATTTCAATATAAACCGAAATGGCAAAATTTTGAAAAGAAATAACTCAACCACCGATCGATGTCGGAAACAAATGCGATTCGATTCCGTATCTTCTACTTTAGCCTTTTTTTACATATGATCCTAAAGATTTGTTTAAGATTCTGAGTACAATGTAGGCTTCTTGATGGTGTCTACAAACTCGATCATGTTTATATGAAAAAAAATTGAGAGTTAAACGAACACGTTTATTTTTATATTAATTTAACTAGATAAATTGATGGTTTTGACGGAACTAAACTGAACTCCAGTGCTTCTATCTGCTCTCCACATTTCTCATGTGTACGCATGCTGATGTTACTGATGTGCGCGTATCAGATGTTCTGAGTGAGTGATTTAGGAGTTGGTGGGGGAGGGGAGGGGTGAAGAGGGGGGCCTTCTATGTGGTACTAAGAGAGGATTGTCTGCCTTACAGGGAATTTTGTTTACCATGGGGGGGATGGTGGAGGTTAAAGGTTTCAGTTGTAGCAAGGCATCATGGCACAGAACCTAATGAATAGACATAACTTTTGATGTTTGGCAATTACATCTGTCAAATTGCTTGCACTTGATCTTCACCAGAAGAGTTACATTGTGGGTTAGTGTCTTTCAGTTAGTAAGTTTTTGTCTGAGCAATTTAAGATAACTTTACGGTTGAAACTTTTCTACATCCTCAGCCACTGAGATAGGGAATACACCCTAACTTGGGCTGTCTAGGGTGTGGTTTGGATCCCATCCAATTTGAAATTGGGTACAAATTTACCCATTTGGGTCATGAGTAGGGTATTTCTGGAAATGTTGGTGAAAGAGTATAACAAAGTAATTTTAGTTTTATTGACTGAGTTGATATTGTAACTTGGTCACCACAATGAGTTTCATAGCTGACATTTTGAGCATTAGCCCTTCATCAGAGCAAATATTGTGTTATAAGGCTAAATGACCAAGGTGGAAAATATTTAATATTTTAGAGTTTTTTCATGGCCACTTTCTAAACTCACTGATAAGTTAAACCAAAAGATGTGTTTACCCTTTTAACGCTAAGAGTGATAAGCACTTAATTTCTCCTTACGATATCGCTCCTGCAGAACACATTAAGGTCAGGAGAATAAAGGAAATGATCATCAACAAAAGACACTTGATTATTTAACACATTCTTCTTGTCAGCACCTTAGAAAATGTCTAGAGAACAGTATGGAGAATATTCATACTGATATTAGGATGAAAAGGGTTTATGAATAGATGTGTAATATTTAATACTCTCTCTTTTGAACTTTCAGGCTTGTGTGTGCTGTTTAAGGTGTTAACTGCTGGAGGTACATAGAGTTATATAGTAAAAAGTAAACTACATATTGTGCATACCTATATGCAAATTATCTATTTTACATTTATTGAACAATTTTCTCTTGGCCTGATGAAAATAATTATTTTTTCCCAAGTAGACCTATGTTTGCTATCAGCAGATTAACTCTGCTATTCTCTATTTTACTTGTTGTTGTTGTTTCTTTTTTTTAACCAAGACATTACAGAGTAGCTGTAATTTTCTAAGTGGTGTTTTATGATTATTGTGACCTTTTACTGGGTAATTGTTATGCATGGGAAATGACAGGCAAGTGCATTTTGTAATTTCTTACACGACTCGGGCAGTCAGAGGGCCAATAACTAAAATCAACCAATCAAAATGCTCCATTGCCAGTCCAATATTCTCTAAGTATTGGACCAGGCACTGTCCTGAATGGTCCCGAATGATACCGCACTTGTGTCCCTTTGAACTTCAGTAGTATAACAAATCTCTTATTAACCAAGCTTGCTTGGGACCGTACTGGAAGAATATAGGCCCTCGGTCTTTTTTGTACGGACCTCGCTGCGCTCATTCCGTACTGTCAAGACCTTGGGCTGATATTCTCCCAGTATGGCCCTTACGCTTGGTTAATAAGATATATGTATTGGTGCCAGTCACGTTTCAAAAGGTTGTGAAATTGCACCAGCCATAAGTGAGTGCAATTTGAATACCTTTTGAAGCATCACAAGTGATCATAAATCACGAAATACACCAAAAAGGCAGGCATTGTGATGCAGTTGTTCATTTCATTTAAACTGTCCTTTTTTGTTCCCTAAGGCCACATTTTAATGGTTTCGGGTACTTGAGACAAACCTCCCCATTAGACAACTCTAAGGAGCATTTTTATGAAATTTGACATGTGCTAACCCTCATTTGACCAGGCCAGGATAAATATTTGACAAAGTGGCATATGACAGGAAAAGAATAGCTGTAATATGCACATGCTCTGGTTATAATGTGCACAAACATTTTCTGTTCGAGTTGTTTCATCTCGGGTTGGCAAGACAAGGTGTTAACACGAGGAAAAGTTGCCCTGCCTGCCAGGGTTACCCTACCTGCCAGGGTGAGACAACTCCCCCCCCCCCTCCCGAGTTTTGTCGCCTACCCCTGATGAGTTTCATAACCTCTTGTAAATAGGCGGCTAAAGTTTTTTAATGAACTAAGTGAAAAGTTAGCTCACCCAGGCTAACTTAGCGGAGAGGGGTTGTCTCGGTTACCGAGACCACATAAATGGGGCTTAAGTGTAGACCACAGAGCAATCTCCTCTGTTCATAATTGGGAGTTCTGTCCACCTTCACAAGTTTTTTTCCTTTTTTTTCGATAGAATAGTATCACTTCAAGCACAGTTTGTAGAGAAATTTTCTTCTCAAATACATTAATGATTCTCCAGTTAGCAACTACACCCCAGCCCCTCCCCCTTTGTCATGTACAGAATACTTGTTCCGTTGTACAGATCTAAAATTATATCTGGTTCACTGTGCAAGAGTAAATCAGAATAACTGGCTTCTTTCATAATCAGCAAGTGGGGCAGGGTAGGGGTGACCTGGTGCCCTGTCCCGACCTTGTGGTGGAAGTACTTTTGTACTCTCCCAAAAATTTTGTATACATAAATCCTAGGCTTGTCTTATTTGATAGGCTCAACATCCGCCTTTTGTTAATTGATTGCGGTTTTCGATCCTCTCTAGAAGGACGCGAGCCCGGGCTCGTTTCTAAAGTATCGGTTATGAACCGAGCACCGAGCTTGTATGATTGTTTGTAGCCTGTAAGACAACTCGGGTCTGACATCCTGAAGGCGAACAACCTCCGTGCCACTTAGTCATCACAACTTTTGCACATGGGTAGACATTTGGCCGCTGTGCTATTCCAGTATGACCGCCAATAAAAGATAAAGTTTTGTTCCAGAGTTTTGCGGCTTTCCTTGGAACTGCCAAAATGTCAGGAAAGGTCGCAGACTGCCATGTACTGCTTAGAATGATTAGGCGGATTTAAATGTCTAGCGACTGGTTTGGATGCGTCTTTGTCATCCCTTTCTGCGTCGCGGGGGTGTTCTCGGAATCGGTCACCTAGTCATCTTCCTGTTTCACCGATGTATATCTTTTTGCCATAGGCGCAAGTTATGCAATAGATGACCTTGGCGGAAGTGCTTGTGAAGTGAACTTATTCCAGAGAGATATTCTCGCCCATTATTTGTTCCTTTTGCTGTTGATCACTTTTTAAAAATAAATTTTTTGTTAAGATAGGTCACCCAGGAAATTAACCTGAAAATGTTTCTCTGTATATATGGAAAAATTCCGGGTGAAATCATTACGGTTAAATGCGGGCAGTTTGCCAGGGAAAAGATCCTTTTCAAGTACCGGCATTCTTAACTTCCTCTCTGCTTTGAAGCGTTAGTATGTTTACCTACATTCTATACTTCAAGTAAGAGTGACTGTGTTTAATTTTAAGCAAGGTTTTGTGCTCCGGTTTTTGAAGATATCTTGATTGGGGAGTTGTTCTATGCAATTATTTTGCTTTCTGGATAGCCCAATACTGATTACGCAGGGACTTGCGTAGCGGAATTGATAATTAAATTGTAGAGGCGATAATAGGATTTACCAATTCGTTTTTAAGGCAAACATTGGGGGTGAGAAGCTAAAAGAATGGAGCCATAGGGTAAAATATGGACTGGACTGGACTGGACTGGACTGGACTAGACTATTTTTTGGACGATTTTTCTGGACTATTTTCTGGACCATTTTACAAGGGGGGCGCACCTTAAGTACTCAGGAAGGGGTGGGTGTAGTCGATAAGTACTGAGGAAGGGGTGGGGGAAGAGTGTTATTACTCAGGGAGGGGTGGTAGGTGGTTTTAATTGTAAACACTACTGGTTAATGGAGCTTTTACTCGATCGTAATAATTATTTGAATCGGTTTTTCGACTGACTTCTCGTACATCAACATTTTGCGCTGCTCCGCAAAAAATCGTCCAAAAATTAGTCCAAACAGTCGTCTAAAAAATCGTCCAAAAAATATTCCAGTCCAGTCCATATCTTACCCTATGCCAAGAATGTCATCTGAAGGTCACTGAATCGTTACGAAGCGGTTTCAGTTTATCTTTGGTAAATGTTTTCATTGGAAGAGCAACATTGTTTATCAGAGAGACGATGATAACGGTTTGTTTTGATGTGACCGAATATAGATTATCTCGATTGGGGAGCAATAGACTTCCGTGTGGGAGGTCGAGGGCTCTAAAAAAAATAAAACTCGGGACTTAAAATAATTCAAGAGAGAGAGCTACTTTCCCAATGACGTCTGTAGATGGTAAGACGTTCTCCACTACTTGGAAAATGTCTATATACCGAAGGACTTACATGCCTTCCGCACATAGAAGGGCTCATGTCTTTCAATGTTTAGACTGTTTAAGCCTGATCTTTGTTTGAGTCTCATCAGGTCCCCAACAACGAATCGGTGCCAAGATTTCTACTTGACAAATAGACAAAGCTAAACAGAAAACAGACATATAGATTAAAAATATTGGAAATATAAAGCAGGGCTTGTAATAGCCATCAATCACGTGTTGGCCCTCAGACTACAACACTTACCAAAGAGGAGACAAAGAAACAAGACAGAAACGGAACAGAATATGATAGTTGTTAGCCTTTGGTGTAAATTTCTTAAGCTACGTGCCTAAATTTGAACGTCAGACGTATTCTCCTTGAAATTTAACGTTTGGGCAGTAGACCTTGATTAATCTTGTTATCGATCACGCAACGATTGGCCATGCGTAACAATTGCGAGTAATTTCAACAGACTACATGGTGACTTTGTTACAAAACATTGTGTATCGTAGGCGACTGTTGGGATCATACTGATTTTACCGGTACTCGTACTTTTACCTGCTAATGGAGTTAAGGCGTCAGAAATCTGATTTGACCGATACGGCTAAAAGAGCTCTTGCGACGAATCGAGGCCAGTCGGAGTGTTTGAAATCAACGTATGGATTGTTGGAAAGCGAGTATAAAAACAAGTGCTGTAATCTGAACGCTGAGCAGGCGCGATTTCTTCGAGTCATGAAAACCAAACTTCCAGCGATCAAAGTTTCTACGGAAGAATGTGAGTTACCGAAGTCTAAGCTCCTAACACCACCGGATTCTCCTCGCATAGGGAGATATCGTGCCGTGACATTGCCAGTTTTACACGACAGTGGGAGGAGATCGAAGTCGTTCTCGGATTTGTCGGAGGTGCTTGGCCTAAACGAACTAGCATCACCTCGCGAGAAGACGACGCGAAGACAAAAGTCTTGGGAGCAATTGTATGATGAAAAGCTAAGCGACAGGCGGATTAACACTAACGTCCCTCGTGCAAGAAGTTGGTCGTATTTAGACTCATCGAACTTACCGGTAAAAAGTAGAAGTGAGAAACAACCAGGACAGCCGTTTGATAGTGCCACAACGAACAAAATCTCCTTGAAAAACTCTGTGGCACCATCGAGGAAGCTCTCTACCCCGGCAAGATTGACTCCATTAAGCATTAACCGCGTTCACGAAACGAGAAAGTTAACAAGTAAAAAGCCCATCGATAAGCAGTTGGAAGATGTTAAGGATTTAAGATATCTTAGAAGTGGAAAATATACCAGTGAAAATGATGCTGCTGAAGAGACTAGTGAAAATGCGAAACTTTAAGCGGCAAAAGAAAGATGGTAAAAACCATCCTTGTTTAATCTAAGAAGATTATTTTACATATTCGTGAGAAAGTTGCATGGTTATCATGTGTGATAATTGGCTGAAATGAGCGTGCTCACCGGCTTGGAAAATAGTTTAATGTCACGATTAGTATAATTTTCCGTGATGAAGTATATAGTATATATGTATTGAAGTATATATTTTTGAACTTGTTGACGCCCCAACTCATAAAATTCTCGTGTTTCTCGCTTCCCAGAGTCGAAGTACTCGATTTAATATTGGGAATTCTACTTGTAACAGAGGTCGATGCGATCTCGAGTGGCTACGTTTTAAAAATCTATGGCTATTTTTGATTTGTGACCACATTTATCCTTTCCGCATTCCGGTTTTCAAACGGAAGTTTTCCTAAAATAATTGTCTACAGCTTGTAGATTGATTCCGTAAACAGATAGGTATTTCAATTGGCTGGGTCGTAATGACAGGGTCAGGGCTGCAAATAACGGCCGGTCAACGGACAATGTCCGGTCAAATTTTCATCTTGTCCGATCCTTTACCGACTCGTTCAAAGAAATTTTAATTTTTAACTGTTTGCTAATCACAAGGGACACAGTCATGTTTCCAAAAGAAAAAAAAAACCAATATAAAAGTAGACAAATTAGTGGTCGAGAAATTCCCGGCAGTCGCAAATTTCCGCGATGTCATCAAGTCCTGTCGCGATCGTAAAATCATCGTGTCTTCCATTATTTTATTTGCTTAATTTAAGTGTTCCCAGTTAGTAGAGGGTTTTACCTTTGGCTAGATACCATCATTTACTCTCAAATAAAGTGATCGATTGTTTGATCGATTGAATGATCGGAAAGCACCCTCACGAAGAATAATCTTGTTGCATCGAGAATACTCCAAGTAGCATTTGTTGCAAAGTGCAAAAAGCAAGCAAAAGGCCCAAAACCTGGAGAATCCGACCACTCTTTTACTCTAACAAAAATTCACAACTGTAACTTTAAAAAAAAGGGCTCTGAGTGTAATATTTAATTTAAAGTGATTTTGCAAGATGTAAAGTAAATTTTTTGCGGTTGTATCTTGCGTAACCGTTCCACGTACTCAAAGCGAGGCTGCTTCTGCAGTAAAGAGTAGTAAAATTATTGACTTGCAATTTTTATTGCCAGACCGACTTGGATTCAGTTGTTTTTTAGTTGTAAAAGGATTACTGTGCAATCTGGGTTCACTATCGCAAGAGTTCGGACTGTTAAAATTTGACCGGCCAAAAACGGGTAGTGTCCGAGCAAAAGCATGTTTGACCGGACAACGTGACCGGCGACTGCCCGTTAGTTATTTGCAGCCTTGCAGGGAAACTAGTAGCAGACCGTAACATGCTTTTTCGAAAGCACCAAGGACTCTGGACCCATCTTTTTTAGTCTTCTTTAATAGCTCGATTCTTGAATATATAATTCTTTTGCATCAAATTCACTTCACTCTCGCTAACTCTAGTCGTCTGACTCAAACTCTGTACTGTTTCTTATCCTTTGATTCTTGCTGACTACCAACTGTAAAAACTCTTAATTGCTTGCTAATATATTCCTTGTCGGTAAGCATGTCTGGGCAGCCGCATGCTGGTTAACTGACCTTGGAAGATTAAACATATGTTGTAAGAACACAAACCAAGCTGAACACTCCTACCAGAATCTTCTACATAAAATGATAGCATTAAGTTACGCAATATTACATTGCGCACTTATTTTCAGTTAGGAACATGTTACATTACCAAGCGTTTAAACTCCCATAGACGGCGTTGAACAAAGGTAACGGGCTCTGTTTTCTCAAAGAAAAAGGGTTGGGAGGAAAGTGGGGTTTGTAGACCTCTCCCCCCACCAACACGTTTCGATGTGAATAATATCTCCATCGGAGCATAAAATTAGCTTGACAAGGCATCGAGTCTCTGATTCTTTTAGATGAAATGTTTCGATTGAGTTATAGGGGGTTTAGCCCTCACGAAGAGTTTCTAAACTCTTTTGCCAAAGAGGCAAATAATTGGACTACTTTGCGGTCCCAGTGCAATCCTCTTGACTTAAAGACCTGCGAGGTAGATAATAGTTTCAACTGTCTTCAACTGGTTTGTTCTTGGCCATTTTAAAGGCTTGTTTACTTCTCGAGCAATAATCTCTATGGGTGGTTATGTTTAGGTTTTTTCGATTGACCTTTCTCTAAAAGGTCTCGTGCAGATATCGATGTTTTAATCGGAAGGATTCATTTGTTGTTCATTTGCGAGAGTCACAATTGTGTGAGTTAATTTTCTGTTGAATAGGCCTCATTCATCAAGTTCATACACAAAGGGCTTCACTTTATAGTTATGCTTGATGGATAAACTGACAAAGGACAAGAATTTAATAGAAAGTTACAGACCCTTGGTGCTTTCCGCTAGACTTGCTTTGCCTAGCGTTTTTTAAAAATGCTCTCAACATTTGAAAAACCATTACCCCAAGACCGCGCTCGTCGAAATCTCATGGTGAAGGACTTCCTTAGTGGAGAACTGTCCCTTAATGAATAGTAATCAGTCAATTTTGGACTCACTACTCACTGTTAAGAGGTTTGCTTGTGCAAGCGAACTGTGCAGGGGACATTTTGGAATGTTTGAATTGGTGCACGGGTTTGGATTGGGGTGCGATTTCTCAGCCCACCCTCCCCTACCCAACGTCTTGAACGCCCCATAACACCTGAAAATATGTTTAAATTACATTCTAATAACCAAGAAATTCGACAACATCACAACCTTTTGCAAAGTTTTCAGACAAAGTATGCATGATGACCACTATGCTTATTTATGACGACTAGTAGAACTAGTTAGCCGAGTGTTCACACATTTTTTGTAGGAGGCGGCGTGGCCGAGTGGTTAGGGTGCTGGACTTGTAATCCGGTGTCCCGGGTTCAAGTCCTCCACCCTGCCACTCATTGGATTTGTTCTTGGTTGCCCCTAGTTCAACTCCTTGGCTGCGCTCTGTAAATAGCCCACTGGTCTGCCTCCTGCCAGTGGGGATTTTTAAGCTCTTAGTTAGTCTACATTGTGGTTGAAAAGCCCCTAAGGGGGAGCTTCAATTAACGTACATTATTATTATTATTTGGATACAATGTATATATGAAGTTCATATATTTTGAACTGCGGTATTAGATACGTATGATGCACGATCCTTGCAGTAGAGAGCGCTATTTATGCAATAGCGAAAATCAGACCTGAAAAAAATCAGGGTACAGGCCTGATTTTTTTCCAGGTCTGATTTTCGCTATTGCATAAATAGCGCTCTCTACTGCGAGGATCGTGCATCTACGTATCTAATACCGCAGTTCAAAATGCATGAACTTCATATATACATTGTATCTGATTTATCATCACGGGTTTATTACGAATCAACTTAACGGCCTGTTTCCAGTTGGGTTGTTAGCTCAATTGGTAGAGCGCTGCACTAGTATCGCAGAGGTCAGTGGTTCGAATCCCGTACAGGCCTGATTTTTTTCAGGTCTGATTTTCGCTATTGCATAAATAGCGCTCTCTACTGCGAGGATCATGCATCATACGAATGTTATTATTATGGAGTATACACGTTTGGATGCTAGTGAGCTAAGCAAGATAGGGCGAAAATTCGTAACCTATCTGCATGACAGGACTGTTAACTATAATAATATCTAATACTACTTAAATACAAATGATCAATATAAAACGATAAAAGTGTCAATTGGCCCAATACTAAGATGTTTTTTTTTATTATTATTATTATTATTATTATTATTATTTTTCAACCCTTTATTGGAATACTTATAGATTATTGACCATCATGTCAGTCTCTTTTTGGTAACCTATCCACTGACATTGAGTCGAAACTGTGGTGCATTCCCCTTTTGACAGAGTTGTGAAGTAGAGTCAGGTGCCGATCATTTTCAATTGCTTCCCTGTAGAAGAGAAGCTGGCAAAAAATTTCGAGTGCGCCTGTAAGTTTTGATCAAAGTTAACGTAGCTAAATAACGTTTCCATCTATCTCCTAACCATCCATCTGTTGTACCGCGTGCATCCATTCATCCATTCAGTTCACCCATCCATCTGTTGTACCGCGTGCATCCATTCATCCATTCAGTTCACCCATCCATCTGTTGTACCGCGTGCATCCATTCATCCATTCAGTTCACCCATCCATCTGTTGTACCGCGTGCATCCATTCATCCATTCAGTTCACCCATCCATCTTCCTGATCCTTAAGACTTTTTTTTTTTTCATTTTTCAGCTTGCAGTGAAAACCAGCAGTCGACAGTCACGCTAACTGAGCGAAATGGCACAATTTTTCCTGGATATTTTCCAAAAAATGCGACATGCAACTGGATTATATCAGCCCCTGTAGGAAATGTGTTCAGGATATTACTCACCGTCTATGTTAACAGCCAAAAGTTACCCTGTAGTGGTAATTTTGTGAAGATCTATAATGGAAACAATGTCGGCAGTGACGTAATGTTTGAACATGACTGTAGCAGGAAAAGGGATTTCTCAGGGTACTTTTTCTCTTCTGGTCATAACGTGTTATTGGAGGTAAAGACCGGAGGAGTGGAAAGGTCGACGGTATTGTCTTTGACATATGCAATATTTGCTAAGCAAGGTAAACTGTAACTCAAATATAGATTATTAAACTACTCAAATGTAGATTATTAGAGTATTTCTCGCCCCCCCCCCCCCCTTAATGAGGGTGCTCATCTGCCTTCGAGCCCATTGCCCCATAATGCTTAAGCTTATCCCGGTTTCAATAGGATGAAGTCACAATGCGAGATAAGGAAAACTCAATTGTAAGGCAAAGCCGGAATTTTTTTGCGACACTTGGTGAAAAGTTGCATTGCCATTAGTAACCACGAATAATAAAGTTAATAAGTGTGTGCCATTTTCTAGAGCTGTGTTCTACAAACAGCACCTTGGACGCTCCGCTGTCGCCAATGGAACGTAACTTCACCAGTCCTTACTACCCCGATGGCTATCCCTTAAACACAACTTGCGGATGGTACATCACAGCTCCCCAGGGTCACGTGGTTAAGCTTTTGATAACACAACAGCTGGATGTTCGTGACAGTGTGGAGGTGTTCGATGTCGATGGCTCCCAACTCATCCCCATTGATCTTCCTAAGAATGAGCTTTACTCAAAGTTTCAATCTGTCTTCGTAGTCTTCAAGAGCGATCAGAGTCCACGGACATTTCTAAACGAGGAAAAGGGGATACTTGTCCGTTACTCCGCAGTAAGGAAAGGTAATTCTTTCGTGGCTTAGGAAGGGACAATAGAGGCAGTTAGGGTTGAACCTCAAAACTACAACGGGTAGCGAAAGTTTTGGCAGGTTCTTTTTTTTTTTTTTCTGAATTTTCCCTCTAACATTCATTATTTCTATCTCTCCCCCATTTCAATATTGCCCGGTGTTACAAAATAGTCACAAATTACAGGCGACATTGTATGGGCAGAAGGAGGGACTTGCAAGTATTAGAGATGAATTACTAGTTTTCCGTCTATAATGTTGAGTGGGCGGTTGTCGAAGGGGAGACGTTCTGATTTCTTTCGCCACTCATTGTCGCTCTAGAATTGTTGGTTGTTGTTACTATATTGCTTGTAGTAACAACACCTCCGCTTCTGTGATTAGGGACTTTAAGAAACCACGACGGCGACGCCAAGGAAGACTTCGATTAAAAAATGAATTTCTACTCTTAGTTAGAATTTCAAAAATGGCTGCGCGGGAGCTTACTGTCTCATACAGCGCCACAGCTCAACTTCAGTATGACGTATAAAGTAGCCGTTGAGTTCCAAATGGAAATTAAAATAATTTGCCGTCGCGGTTTCGGTTCGCAGACGACGCAAATTTTGGCGATTTCACGTTGTTGTTTTGCATAAGACGGCTAAGAAATGTACAAAGTTTCAAAACGCACGTGCTGAGCTATTGTTCTGCCAATTAGATCTCTTGTTTTTCCACGTCCTTGTTGCCGTCGCCGTCGTGGTTTCTTAAGGTCCCTATTATCTGGATTATGACTGACCTTGCTGACTATCTAACTAACGAACTGATTGACTTAATGACTGACGCACTGTGTGATTAATTAACTGATGGTTATTTTCTTTTGTTTTATTTTATCATTTTCTCTACAGTAACCACCTGTTCTTTTGGAAACTCTTACGACGAGAACATGAATATCTTCTTCGGGGATTCCTCAGGAACAATCGAGACCCCCGGGTATCCAAGTGGTTACAATGATACCCTGATCAATGAGTGTTCTTGGAAGATAATTGTGCCTTCTGAAAAAGTAGTACGAATAGAATTCACGTCCTACCGACTTGGACAATACGATTATGCTGAAATCGCAGATCGAATAAATGGATTACTTCCTATTTCTATTTCCCTTTCTGGTACAAAACCATCGTTTAAATTCTACTCGACCGGACGCGAGCTTAGTATCAAGGTGAGAGCTCTTTCACTACAACAAAGTGGTCCAGGATTCATTGCAGACTACGCTGCAGTGCCTGCGGGTAAGTCGGTCAGTCTGTTATTCAACGTTTCCGTTGGTCTGTCCGTCAGTCAATCTGTGACTCAACGTGTCCGTTAGTCTGTCCGTCAATCTGTGATTCAACGTGTCCGTTAGTCTCTCCGTCAGTCAATCTGTGATTCAACGTGTCCGTTAGTCTGTCCGTCAGTCAATCTGTGATTCAACGTGTCCGTTAGTCTGTCCGTCAGACAATCTGTGATTCAACTTGTCCGTTAGTCTGTCTGTCAGTCAATCTGTGATTCAACGTGTCCGTTAGTCTGTCTGTCAGACAATCTGTGATTCAATGTGTCCGTTAGTCTGTTCGTCAGTCAGTCTGTGACTCAACGTGTCCACACTGTAGTATCCAATTGCTATGGCATGTCATGGGTCAGTCATACAGTTAGTCAATCAGTCAGTCTGACAGCCCGTCAGTGAGTCAGTGAGTCACTCAGTCTGCCAGCCGCTTAGTTCCTTACTCGCTCATTCATTTTCCCCAAGTAGTCGCATTGAATCAAATAATCAATTAATGAGTCAGAACGTCGGTCAGTCAAGCAGACAACGAGTCTTTTCATTGAGTTGTTTCATGAAGAGGCCCACCGATCAGTTTTACGCGGTGAGACCTTGCAGTTTTCCTTTCCTTCCCAAGATCTTATTAATAATTCCCCGTACTGTCTATACAATTTTCATATGTTAGTTCTTAAATCTTGCTTTTGAATCAACTGATAATACCCCTGTTTTTATTTCTCTTTATTCTCGTCACTTTCCTGGTTGTTATTGTATTCATAGTGCAAGGAGAAAGTCTTTCTTAGTCACTTAAGGGAGTTAAAGATTAATAATAATAATAATAATAATAATAACTTGTATTTATATAGCGCTCATATCTTAAACTCATGGCGCTTTACAACACTGTACGGGGGACTTTACCAGACTGCTAAGCAGTTTACAATCAAATGAAAGCGAATATAACAGATACCCCCTCCCCCCTATTCCCAGTAACCAGGCCAGACCACATCAAAGTAATCTCGTGAAGTGGGTTCTTTAACGTCCCCTGCCTAACCAAATTAACTAATTAATAGCTGCAGGAGACGGGACCTCCATTTATTCGTCCCTATCCGAGAAGACTAGAATATCTAACCATTTCTCTTTTAAGTGACCTAAACGCTAAAGAAATCAATACTGCATATTAAAATACTAAAATATTAAATATTAAATATTAAATATTAAATATTAAATATTAAATATTAAATATTAAAATACTGCATATATAAGTGACCTAAACGCTAAAGAAATCAATACTGCATTTTTCAGTTGCATCGGGAACCTGCGTTCTGAGAAAAAACTCAGTGTTGGATATGACTGGTGAAGGGCGAAGCTTCTCAACTCGGGGGTATCCTTTCATTGCGGAACAAGGAACATGTACTTGGAACGTCACTGTGAACCCAGGCGAATTCATAAAACTCACATTTTGGAACATCAAGGGTAGATGCGCAGAGAACTTTATTAAGGTCTTTGATGGAACAAATTCCACTCCTATTTCCTTAGGAAAGTTTTGCAAGAAATCCTCCGACTTAGTATACTCGCGAGGTAACAATTTGATGATAGAGTATACATCTCGCTCTTCCAAAAAGGTTACTGGTGGATTTTTCGCCACATATCAGTCCATTCAGGCAATCCCAGCTAATTACTCTTGTCAGATAACTAGATACGAATCAAGACGCGTTGAAATGAAAGACTTCGCTGGCGAATTCGCCAGCTACAATTATCCGCTGCCTTATTCCAATGACGTCAAGTGCTTGTGGGTAATTGAACGGCAGGCCGGTCACGTGATCCGTTTGACGTTTCAGTTCTTTGACTTACAACAATCTGAAGATTGCGAAGGCGATTACGTGAAGATCGAGCAGGGATCGTACTCTTGGAGGACTCCAGTTGGCAAATTCTGCGGTTCCTCGCTCCCTGATGTCATTCAAGTGAATGATTCAAATATGTACGTGGATTTTGTGAGCGACAGCTCCGGAAAATACCCAGGATTCCATGCAAGCTACCAAATACTTCCTGATCGTAAGTATGGCAAAATTAAAGAAGCTTAGTCACTATACCTTCATTTATTTTTAACGTGATGAGGAAGGAACGATGTGACAGATAGTTTCAACTGTTATTGGGAAGTTCCTGTTGCTAACTGTGTATTTTTCTTCTCTTTTCTTTGTGTCTTCTTTATACTCAGCCGCCATGGGACCATGCAAGAACCCATTTCAGAACAACGTGATTTCTCTGACTGGAGAAAAAGGAGTGATTTTTTCTCCTGTTTATCCGCGCAGATTTAGCGACAGTATCAGGTGCACCTGGATAATAACAGTTTCTGAGAGACGTTTCGTGAAGCTGAGAATAAAGTCCTTCGATTTAATCGATTGTTCCCAGTCCTCCCTCACTATTCGCGACGGCCGAAGTTCATGGAGCGACTTACTTAAATCTTTTTGCGACGGAAACTTTGAAAGCTCAGTGTTTTCCAGCTCTCGCCACCTTTGGGTTCAGTTTGTTTCTGTTCAGAATCGTGTTGGAGCGAGTTTCTATGCTGAGTTCGAGGTTGTGAATCAAGGTAAGAATGTGGATAATTAACGAATGGTAAACACGACAGCGTACACTATTGAGTTATGGATGCACGCGGGAGGTTGCTAAGCACGAAAGAAGCGCAAGAGTCGCGCGAGGCGATAGCCGAGAGCGACTCTCGCTTCTTGAGTGCTTAGCAAACCTCCCAAGTGCATCCATAACTCAATAGCGTACGCTGTGGTGTTTACCATTTGTTTTATAACATAACATTGATACATTGTAGCAAAAGAGTTTTCTTTTATTTAACAAATCTTTCGTGACCAGAAAAACAAGCGCGCGCGGAAAAATAGTCTTTGCATTTGCTCTTGTCAGCAGCGTACACCCATGGGCAAATGGGGGACGCTAAATTGACCAATCAGAGCGCGCGCTTTACTTTGGTTATGGTATAACTTTTTTATGGATGGTGCAATAACAGCGCAAGGGGAAGATATCACATTCCATCCAGGGGGGGAGTAGAAATACTCCTAGTCAGTGGCCTGATGAGCCACTTGGCTGTTATACAGACTGTTTCATTTCCATGTGTGTAATAAATATATCTTATTAGACGTTTTGTCGTGTAATATCGCTGAGTATTTTTACGAGTTGTGCCGTATTTTGACGAGCCCGTAGGGCGATTAAAAATACAAACAACGAGTAAAAATACTCGGCGATACTACACAACAAAACGTCTAATAAGAGATTTATTATCCAACACGCCAAATTGTTATTTCAGTGCGGGTGAATTTCGCGGATATTTCTGGAGTACAAAGATCGCGTGATATTTGTACTCGTCTTGCGCGTTATTTGTACTCTACGAAGCACAGTTGAATAATAACAGCTGTTATTTCTTCTCTTCTTTGCAGTACCAGCCTCGTTCGCCTGCACTGCGAGTAGTCAACGCGTCGCTTTTACGTCAGAAACGGGAAGCCTGGCCAGCTACAACTACCCTCTGCCTTACGATGACGCTTCCGAGTGCGTTTGGATCATTCGCGTGGACAATGATAACAACATCAAGCTATCCTTCGACTCCTTTAATCTGTCTCAGTCCGACGAATGTTCTGAAGATTATGTGGAGGTACGCGACGGCCAGTTTGACACCAGTGATTTGTTGGGAAAGTATTGTGGATCACAAAAACCTTCAGCCATTACTTCGGATGACTGGGAGCTTCGCGTGGCGTTCAGGTCCAGCGGAAAGACAAAATACCCCGGATTCAAGGCAACTTTTGAAACAAAAAGTGAGTGCAAATGAGAGTGGGTTTCAATGCGATGTTTTGATACGACATTGGGTGTTGTCTCAGAAATCAGAACCTAGCTGGGAGGGGAAGCCCGATTAGACTGGACGGGTTTTGAAACCTTGGTAAGCAGTACCAAAAACCAACAAAAATTACTATAAAGGGGTCAGTTATTGTACTACCATTTGAAACATTGGCCACTTTATAGTAACAAATCGACAGTGGTTTAGCATGGTCTGTACTGTTATCGACAACCGAAAATTGGCCAATCAGATCGCGACGTTACTGCCAATTGTGGTAAAATAACTGCTGATCAAAACAGACTTTAAAACAACAAAATTCATTTCCACTTTTGTAAGGGGACACAATCTTTGTTTAACCACGAAGAACAACAACATTTTCCATAACCTAAGAGTTAGTTTAGACGCGCCAAATTTCCCTCCGGCTTTTAAAAATGATTTTTTTATATGAAATATTACGCAATATTTATCCCATGAAATATTACACCAGGTTAGATGGAGAAAGCCATGCGGAGAACTAAATTCTCCAAACCTTATGGCCAATTTGTGGATTTTCGTGATTATTTATGTCATATCTTCCCTCATGCAGGGTCAACTGGAGCCATTTTGAAAATCGTGGGAATTTGTGTCGGTGCGCTCTCAGCTGTAATTGGAATCATTGGAGCTTGTCTTAAGTACGGTAGCTGCTGCAAGAGCGATGAAGCTAGAGTCGTTCGAGGAACTTTTGGCGACGAGGTAGAAGGTGTCCCTTTACAAGAAGAATCTACCAAAGTATAGCTGCTACTGTTATTGTCAAAGAGTTGTGACATTCCATTTGGATCGTAATTTTCTTGAAAAGGATTTCAATTTCCCTTTTTTCCTCATTTCCTTGCATTCAATTCTGCTCCCACTCGATGAGCAATATTCCTTTTTTAAGTTTTGAAGTCTTTAGTAAAACATAAGATAAAAGATACATATCCTATGTTACATAAACGAAAAACTGTGTAATGAAAGTACAATAATATACTATGGCAAAAATTAAATTATGGAATTATAACAGGTTTGTAATTGTAATTATTAAAAACTGGATCATTGGATAATGCAATTCAAGACTTTTTATTGGCTTAGCCATTATGGTATAGTAGCCAATATACCATAATCTACAAATATGGTAAGCGTACGCGTCAGCCTAAAATCAAAAGGGAGCTAAAAAATCCGGTTTCTTCTTACAAAATGATAATTTCTTGGGGGCGTTTTTAATAAAACAATTATTCCACTCGCGCTTGCTGGATATGAGATGATTTTAGCCAACTCGGCGCTACGCGCCTCGTTGGCTATCTATCATCTCATATCCAACGTGCGCTCGGGGAATAATTGTTAATTATAACATCTTTACATGCTCACTTTGGAGGCTGGTTGGCTGCATGTGATGCTTTAATGCATGTGATGCTTTAATGTGACAGCGTGATGCTGTTAGTGAGCTTCTATGCGCTAGCTGACGTTTGGCTGTGTAGCCGCGTGATGCGGTTCCAGTCAATACCCACTAATTGACCCTTGCTCGCCATAGAGTCTCTTGTAGCTCAGTGGTTAGAGCATCCGACTAGATCACGGAGGGTCGCAGGTTCAAATCCCATCTGGAAACTCGATTTTTAAAAAAATGTTTATTTCATCTTATAATAGGTTGTGTTAAAAATTAGTCTAGTTACAAATGTGTTCATGAAACGATCTGTGTTAATCTTTAGGTGGAGGCAAACCTTGCGACGTAAATTATATTGCTGGGGCTTAGGCTTCGGCAGAATTTCATTTAACGGATGATGGCTTAGGGCCCTAGCTCCACTAAATAATTTCTCATCCTGCATATGCATGATATCCTTTACATTCGATGGAACTGAAATATAACGCCGCTTGTAACATCTGTTTGAAAAGTTCTGTGGTGTGTTTAGATCGCGTTCATACGCACCTTACACTGAATGGCCTTAAGTTGAACTAGGTAATGACAATTGTCTTAAAAAGGAGATCTATTTCATTCTGGTCAAATTGTTCTTTTCTCAAAATTCTTAATATATGGAGGCACTTGTTAGCCTTAACTCCTTCATTATGCGTCTCTGATTCTGGAAGTTGTTTTATCCATCCATAGGCCACATGAAAAGTGGCCGGGTCAACTGATGTGATCGCCCTTTTGTAACTGTCGAAGGGTTGCTTGAAGTTATCTGTTACAAAGGCGTCAAAAGCCTCACAGACACTTTGAAACAAAACTGCCTCTCCTCTCTCGATAAGTAGATGAGAAGCGGAGGTTCCCTATAGGCGGATTCATGCTGACGTCATTCTTTAAATTTTTGCTCATTTGCATACGGCTTGCGTAAAGAAGGAAGCCTGTTAGATACAAATTGACTTCAGGCAGCTAAAGAGCTAGAAAACCTTAGTACATAGTGAAATTTTTAGGTCTTTGGGTGTAATGTTCAAGGAGAAATAGTCCATCAAAAACTGCAAAATTTCTGGGTGGCAAAAGCGCTAATGAGCTCATACATTCTATGTAAAATTTTGAGTTTTTGAACCCGTGTTGCACAAAAAGTATTCAATGCATCAGGCTCGTATTCATTGGCCGAGTTAATCGTACTTTGACTTTTCGATATTCAGAACTGATTTATTTTTAGCTCCATCAGAAACTGAATTGCTTATGCTAATGAGGCAAATATTGAAACAAGGATTCCCTATTTGACTATGTGATTGATGATTTCTGTCGTTTGTCTCATTCAGTTTATGGGAAACATTACTTTCATCTTTGTTTTGTCTGTTATCGCACAAACTGTCTTACTTTTATTATATACAATGAAATATATGAAGTTCATATAATTTGTACTGCGGTATTAGATACATATGACACACGATCCTCGCAGTAGATAGCGCTATTTAAGCAATAGCGAAAATCAGACCTGAAAAAATCAGGCCTGTACGGGATTACTTTTATTATATTTTGAGCTTTAGCCCTTCGTCATTCACTCAGAAGCTCAAACGCACAAGAACGTCAGCTTTGAAATTCTTTACGGTTGCTGGTGTACATTATAAACTCAGTTGATAAAACCAAATTAACTTTTAATACCCTGCCCTCCTTCCCACCGACACAGCCCCAAGGTTTCTTTGAGAGACTTATGGTATAGCCTTATTGCCATTTCCAATTCCAAGAACTTGACTGTACTGTCTTTGGATAACTGTTCGTCACAGGTGATGGAATATCTTGTATGCTTGCATTTCCTGCAAAGACCTCGAGGGAATGCCGAAGACGAGAGAGCTGGTGCTAGAGAGCTAATGCCAAAAGAAGAAGCTGTATAATACGTTTTGCAGAGAGAGGATGTATTTCACTTCAGAAATACTTGTGTAGGTGTTTTTTCTTATGGTGCATGAAGGCGATAAAATACACTTTTATGCACAGACATATCAAATAAAGTCACATGATCTCTTCATTTAAATTGAACATAATAGAAATCTTAACCCTAGAGTGAACGTGTTTTGTCAGTGTCACTTTTTCCACACCAGAAATGGAAATATCATGGCTTCATTTGAACTGTCTCCATATTCCAGGCCACTGACTCAAAGGAAAAACAAAACTGTTGGATGATGAAGCATCACAACTTTCAAATTGTCGCACTTGAATATCAATTGTTTTGAAATCCAAGTATTCAATCACGTTACTACGTACTATCGGTCTCTGGTCTCTTTCTTTTTCTTCTACTACACGATTGTTAAGGTCACGTGAACATATAAAGGTATTATGCAGGCGCACGCGCTCGATCATTACACGTTAGTAATGGGTGTAATTTGCCTCTATGACGTCAAATAAGTTTAGTTACTCATTTCTTCTTTGCGAGAATGTTGCGTTTACCGAATGGTTAACTCAGCGTCCATTATGAAGAAGGTAACAGTTGGTATCAGTATTCTGCTTTGTATACTGATATGTTTCAGCAGCAAAAGCGAAGGTAAGAATAGTGTTTATTTTTAATTTGCGCGCGTTCTGTTCGTTCGCTTTCATTTTCCTGGCGAAACGGCTTCATTTTGCGTCTGCACAATCATGGGTTTTTCGGTTTGAATGACAGGCGAGCTATTATGATTTGGTGAAAATGCAAAACAAAAAGCATTTCGAACAAATAGCAAAAGCAATGAGAAAGACTGCAAAGAGCGTTGAGTTCGATCAAACTTTGAGTTAGGTGGATTGTAGCGCAGGGATGGCGTAGTGCCGAGAGCGCTCACTTACCAGCACTGTGGCTATGCTTGTTTGATTCCCGAACCGAACTTCACGTGAGAGTTGAGTTTGTTGTTTGTTCTCGTCCTTGCTCCGCGGGTTTTACTTCGGGTCATCCTGTTTCCTCCCTCCGCAAAAGCTAACATTTGAAATTCCATCTCGACCTGGAAACAATGGACAAGAAGAGCCACTTAGAGGAAAGTTCATTGCTGAATTCCCACTTTTAATCCCTGGCCATTTTCATTTGATTTTAAAGCATTTCAAAGAAAAAAACAGAGCAATAGGATCAATCGCATCATTTGATCTCGATCAAACTCTAGATTATGTGGATTGTAGTGGAAAAAAATTATCAAGGCTCGAAACAGTGCATTCTAGTGAAAACAGTGTTAAAAGAGTAATCAAAAGAGACAACAGGAACAAACTGATGTCGCCAAAGATTCTTCCTTGATTACGCGTCCCTAAGATTGCGATATCTGAATTGAATTTGATCACGTGAATAGAAATTAAGTATTCACGTTCTTAACGTGCGATATGAAAAACAACCGGAAAGTGTAAGAATACATGTCGTGAAACTTGCAGTTCTCTTTCAAGTGTCAGGATCTCCCAGACTAAATCTTTACCCGTCAATCAAATAATCTGACTGCAGCTGACACTTGAAAAAGAACTGAAGAAAACTAGCTTTCAGGAAGCTCGAGATGATATGGATAAACTGTTGTGGATGATTGGTAAGAAACTGAAAAACCTCGGAAAGAATTAGTGAACACATCTCTCCAAAACACAATTGTGACCAATTTTTAGTTGGGCAGAGAGAGGAATAAAGGGAAAAAGTTTTAATTATTTTAAGGTAATTGTTACGAAGACGTTAACGAACTTGCGCGCGCGTGCTTTGGGTTTACGTAGTTTAATAATATGGTAAGCAAATCACGCGGACCCTTTTTGTTCTGACATGTGCAATTTTTATTGAGAAGAGTTGAAAGTTTTTTAGCTTATCGAGTAGCGGTTTGTTTTAACGGTAGTTATCGTTTACCGTGAGTCTACAGTTTTCCGTGTTGGAATTAAAGCGTCTGTCTGGATTTTCCGTTTCACTTCCAAACAGTATTCGATTCTTCCTATGTTGCGCACACGTAACATTTGTTTTTCGAACCAAATTTTGGATTAATACGACAGAGAAAAATGTTTAAATACCGTCACATGCGATGCCACGTAGAGAGTTACTGAAAAGTGTGAGGAAACATGCAACACTTGTAGATTATCTTTTAAGTTTCAGAATCTCCCAGAGAATTTAAAAATGATGAGTTTTACCACAATTGGAAGTAATGTCGCAGTTTGATTGGCCAATTTTCCGCTGTCGATAAGAGAGCACTGAAAGAATCGTTTTATTCGTGGTCGATATTGCGGTAAAAACAAATCGACGGTGGTTTAGCATGCATGGTCTGTCCTCTGATCGACAACGATATTCGTCATCACAGTGGTCAAAATTTGTTGCAGACTCACTCGGCTGTGCCCCGTGTCGGCTGTGCCCCGTGTCGGCTGTGCCCCGTTGTCGGCTGTGCCCCGTGTCGGCTGTGCCCGGTGTCGGCTGTGCCCGGTGTCGGCTGTGCCCCGTGTCGGCTGTGCCCCGTGTCGGCTGTGCCCCGTTGTCGGCTGTGCCCGTTGTCGGCTCTGCCCCGTGTCGGCTGTGCCCCGTGTCGGCTGCGCCCCGTTGTCGGCTGCGCCCCGTTGTCGGCTGCGCCCCGTTGTCGGCTGCGCCCCGTTGTCGGCTGCGCCCCGTTGTCGGCTGCGCCCCGTTGTCGGCTGCGCCCCGTTGTCGGCTGCGCCCCGTTGTCGGCTGTGCCTCTTCGGTGCCCACAACATTTTGGCCAGTGGGATGACGATTATTGTCGTAGATAACTGACTACGGACCACGCTAAACCACCGTCAATTTGTTAATTACCTCCGGCTCTCAGTCAATCAGACTTTGATTTTTCCTTAATAGCAGTAGCATAGTCTGAATAGCCGAAGCTGCATTTTTTAGCATAACCCACTTTAACTTGTCCAATGTTGATTCAGTGCATTCAATTTCGTTTTCTGGCTGTTTGCCGTCTCAGATGCAACACAGTGCAATTGAACATATCAGTCAAAAAAAACGAGAACAAATCGACGAAGGTAAGGATAGATACTCTTTGGAAAGCAGCCAGAAGTGTTAGAAAAAAACATGTTATAACAACCTTATGTTCTCTTTTAAGTTTCAGGTTTATCAAAACCTTTGAGCAAAGATAATTCGGCCCTAGGCTCTCACACTGCCGTCCACGGAGGGCGCATCTCTACATCAACCACCACCAGAGAGACGTCCCACACAACTGCAGACGATGCACAGGCCACCAGAAAAAATATAAAAGATATCAAGCCTATGGAATCGGCAGCGAATAACAATCAAGCAAACCGGGAGGAAATACAAATGAGAAGAGCTGTCAATGAAGACATCAAAGAGCATCCCGGTATTGGAAAAAAACTTCCATCAAACTTAAAGTTGAAATCCCTTTTAAAAGAAGCCATCAAACGCGGACAAGACACTGCAGCTTCTCAGAAAGCACTTGGTACGGGTAAGAGAAAGTCAATGATTATTAAGAAACTAGAAAACCAACTTCTGTGAATCGATCTTTTTAAGGCGCTCGTTGTGTCTATTATTTGGGTGGAGAGAGAGATAGGGTGAATTAACTGTAACTATTGCAACAGTTGTAGAAATTTTGTGAGAACAACCGGAAACCGGAAAGTGTAGGGAAGCATGACTCGTCACCCATAGGCTCTCATTTTTAGATTGAAGTTAAATCCTCTTCGAGAAACGTTCTTGTAGCTTAACGATTCATTCGACAGTATGAAGCAACTTCGGGTCTCAGCTCAAATGGCAATCAGATAAACAGAGGAGACCACTTCAAGATCGTGTTTTACTTTAGTCTTGTGCATGTCCTGCTCGAAGGTGACTCGGGCCAATCACAGGACAGGTTCTTTTCAGAGAGTTGAGCCAATCATAGGGTAGGTTCTATTCAGAGAGCTGGGTCGATCTGAGGAATGACCTCAATCTTTACAACGACCCAGATTAGACTAAGCAATGAGGTCTCACTTTTAGTTCAGACTCTTTTCAAGCTAATATTGCATATTGGTTGTCAAAGTTCAATTCTGACAAGTCTTACATTTCTCCTTCAAATAACAAGATATTCCCAAAGACGGCACCTCAGGTAAAACTGGACAGAAATCGTCCAGTGGAGATAACAAGGAATCACACCAACCAGATGATCACCCTAGGATAAAAAGCAGCGAATCCAAACCGCGTGGCACATCTACGGAACAAAAACAAGAGAGAAATACTCAGCCCGGGAACATGGCGTCTGCTGGACCCCGATGGAGCTCAGCCATGGATTATGGACTCAAGTCTCACCATGAAGAAAGAAAAGTAAAAATAAAAAAAAAGAAAAAAGGGAGACTAGAGTCCCAAACTGAGACTAAAGATCCAGCAGACAATGGATCCCTGATTATCGTTGGAGGACTTATAGGAGGAATGTTTCTGTTTCTGGCGATTGGGGCTGTGTTTTATTGCATTTGGTAAGCAATCTTTTTCATCGGTCATCAGTTGGACCACATTTCATTTAAAAATTATATAAATAAGAGAAGAAGCTCACTAAACATTTTTTTAAAACATTATTTCCAGTCAGTCAACCCGGACTTGTGGTTGGGTTACGGAAAGTCTGTTAGTGAGCTGGATTTTTCGTTCCAGTTTGTTTTCTAGTGACTTTGGTCGTGATTGTCGGTCGAAACTTTTACAGGAAAAATTGCAGGAAGAGAATTGGACGAGATCGAGGCGATCCCGAACGAGGCCGGTTATCAGCCTCGAACCAGGCCATCGCGGAGGACGGGGATGAAGATATTATCTTTGAAAGAAAACCTAAAGGGTGGAAAAAGAAAAACAAGAAAGAAGATAAGGAAGGTAAGCCGAGTGTAAGTCTTAGATGAAAAATCCGGGAACTTCAGGATAAAAGAGAGGTTTGAAAAGAGTGAGAGAGAGAGAGAGAGAGAGAGAGAGAGCGAGCGTAAAACAAACAACGAACGAAAAATGAATCACACTATTTGCATTAAATGTCGACAAGACCATACGGTTGAGGAGAACAACCAGCCGGAGCTCAATTTTGCCGTCAGAACCGACTTTACTCGCCATTTAACGAATCTTTTCACTGTTCATTGAAAAAAAATAGTTAAAAAATTAATTGACCGCGGCCTAAGGGTATACGATTTCTTTGGTGTACAAACAGCTAAAATGGAAGTTTCAAAGTCAAGTGCAAATGTTGTGCTTAGAAATGAAGCAATGTGAAGTGAGCATGGGTGAAATGATGAGTAGCAAAACCAAGTACATCTGAGTAAATCTCCCATCAAAATTTAACCATATTAACGAAAAGTGTTCGGTTTGTAACACTAAAAGATTTTTCTTTGCTCTTGCCACAGATTCCCCAGGTAAAAAAGTAGGATTGAATTTGGAAGTTTCCCAATCTCCCCCGCCAAAAGGAATACTTGAAGGTAAGGAAAAAAAGAAGAAGAAAGGCAAAGCTCGATAAAATCTATTTTAAATCTAAAACAAACATAAGAAATCATAGATTATCTAACTGAATTGATTAGAATTGTCCATATTTACCACAGGAGGTCACGACCGAGAAATACGAGTAAATATGGAGCTCTCCGATTCTTCGCAGCCTGCCTCGTTATCATCCCTGTCAGCACCATCACAGTATTCTTCCCTCGGTACGCCGCACTCCACCCCGACAATTGGCTCTTCTATGGAATACATAACCCTCGTAGACTCTCGAAAAGATTCTTATCTGCGCGTTTGGATGCCGCAAATGCAATCCTCCGGATCTTCCTCATCAAGTGATGTGAAGATTGAAGTTGACCAGGTGGCTCCACCTAAATCGCTAAACATTTCAGGTAAATTGATCTCATCGCGAGCTAAACAAATTATAGAATGACGGATCGAAATAGGATAATCGTGTAATAATAATCGAAATTCAGGATCCTAATCCAAATTCTAAAAACAACTCATACAATCTTTTTTTTTTTTATTCTACTCTTTGTGATATAGCGGCCTGTCGTCAACTGACCAGCACGGTTACCACGGAAACAGGTGGCTCCAACTCCTCCTCTGAGTCGTGCAAGACACCAGTAGCTGTCAGCGATGACGTCATCATCACGATCAACGATGACGACGATTGCAAGGTGCCGTTGTTGTCTTCAGAAAATGAGGGCTCGTCCGCTGAAGTGATCTACTCTCGGGATTATTTGATAACGGAGGCGACAGGAGATGGGAATGAAGTTAAAGAGAGACCAGGTGATTGAAATATAAAACGAATGCTTTTTTAAAAAGGAAGCAGGGTGGGCGCGGGAGCGTTGAAGCTCGAAATCTGAAAGTCTGAGGTTTGAATCCTCCTATGGGACTAAGATTCTTTTTTCTTTGTTCTTCGTTCGCGACAAAACATCTTTCTTCATACTACATGAATGTATACTCTTAAAAGTACCACGGCTGCACCAACCTTTTGACTGCTTGATGCAGCTTTTTTAATGGAAGTTAGTATTAAAGGTCATGAGTTAATACAATGTCAGTTTGGGATTATCCTTCTAGTAATAACACGTGTGGTATGATTTTCAGGCGAACCACCACTGCCTCCAGATCAGGCAAAACCTCCATCTTATCCCACAGATGTTACAAAAGGTTAGAACAAAGTACAATAACTAATTAAAGACATACGCGTCAACTGAGGTGTTACAACTGATTCTCGATAGTGAGGTGGTAAATCGCCTTACTTCAAATTATTCATTTAGGCAGGTCTCTGATTGGTGGAAACAGAGTTTTAAAGGATAACCGATTCCCAAGTCTGATTTCAGAACAATACTCTGACGATTTGCACAGTGACCTGAACAAGGCTCGGTCACAGTTGCTGGTCAGGCCTGTAATCTTAATTCTAAAAGAACTCGTACAATCTTGTTGGTCTGATCTCTCCTTTTCATGATATAGGATAATCGTGTAACAATAATCGAAATTCAGGATCCTAATCCAAATTCTAAAAACAACTCATACAATCTTTTTCTTTTATTCTACTTTTTGTGATATAGCGGCCTGTCGTCAACTGACCAGCACGGTTACCACGGAAACAGGTGGCTCCAACTCCTCCTCTGAGTCGTGCAAGACACCAGTAGCTGTCAGCGATGACGTCGCCATTACAATCAACGATGACGACGATTGCAAGGTGCCTTCGTTGTCTTCAGAAAATGAGGGCTCGTCTGCTGAAGTGATCTACTTTAGGGATTATTTGATAACGGAGGCGACAGAAGGAGATGGAAATGAAGTTAAAGAGCGAACAGGTGATTGAAATATAAAACGAATGCTTTTTTAAAAAGGAAGCAGGGTGGGCGCGGGAGCGTTGAAGCTCGAAATCTGAAAGTCTTAGGCTTGAATCCTCCTATGGGACTAGGATTCTTTTTTCTTTGTTCTTCATTCGCGACAAAACATCTTTCTTCATACTACATGAATGTATACTCTTAAAAGTACCACGGCTGCACCAACCTTTTGACTGCTTGATGCAGCTTTTTTAATGGAAGTTAGTATTAAAGGTCATGAGTTAATACAATGTTAGTTTAGGATTATCTTTCTGGTAATAATACGTGTGGTATGATTTGCAGGCGAACCACCACTGCCTCCAGATCAGGCAAAACCTCCATCTTATCCCACAGATGTTACAAAAGGTTAGAACGAAGTACAATAACTAATTAAAGACATAAGCGTCAACTGAGGTGTTACAATTGATTCTCGATAGTGAGGTGGTAAATCGCCTTACTTCAAATGATTCATTTAGGGAGGTCTCTGATTGGTGGACACAGAGTTTTAAAGGATAACCTATTTACAAATCTGATTTCAGAACAATACTCTTACGATTTGCACAGTGACCTGAACAAGGCTCGGTCACAGTTGCTGGTCAGGCCTGTAATCTTAATTCTAAAAGAACTCGTACAATCTTGTTGATCTGATCTCTGCTTTTCATGATATAGCGGCCTCTCGCCAACTGACCAGCATGGTTACCACGGAAACAGGTGGCTCCAACTCCTCCTCTGAGTCGTGCAAGACACCAGTAGCTGTCAGCAATGACGTCATCACCACAATCGACGATGACGACGATTGTAAGGTGCCGTTGTTGTCTTCAGAAAATGAGGGCTCATCTGCTGAAGTGATCTACGTCAGTATGAATCATTTAACAACGGAGGCGACAGGAGGAGATGGGAATGATGTTAAAGAGCAAACAGGTGATTGAAATATAAAAAGAATGCTTTTTGAAAAAGGAAGCAGGGTGGACGCGGCAGCGGTGAAGCTCGAAATGCGAAAGTCTGAGGTTTGAATCCTCCTATGGGACTAGGATTCTTTTTTCTTTGTTCTTCGTTCGCGACCAAATATCTTTCTTCATACTACATGAATGTCTACTCTTAAAAGTACCACGGCTGCACCAACCTTTTGACTGCTTGATGCAGCTTTTTTAATGGAAGTTAGTATTAAAGGTCATGAGTTAATACAATGTTAGTTTAGGATTATCTTTCTGGTAATAATACGTGTGGTATGATTTGCAGGCGAACCACCACTGCCTCCAGATCAGGCAAAACCTCCATCTTATCCCACAGATGTTGCAAAAGGTTAGAACAAAGTACAATAACTAATTAAAGACATAAGCGTCAACTGAGGTGTTACAATTGATTCTCGATAGTGAGGTGGTAAATCGCCTTACTTCAAATGATTCATTTAGGGAGGTCTCTGATTGGTGGACACAGAATTTTAAAGGGTAACCGATTCACAAATCTGATTTCGGAACAATACTCTGACGATTTGAACTGTGACCTGACCAAGGCTCGGTCACAGTTGCTGGTCAGGCCTGTAATCGTAATTCTAAAAGAACTCGTACAATCTTGTTGGTCTGATCTCTCCTTTTCATTATATAGCGGCCTCTCGCCAACTGACAAGCATGGTTACCACGGAAACAGGTGGCTCCAACTCCTCCTCTGAGTCGTGCAAGACACCAGTAGCTGTCAGCAATGACGTCATCACCACAATTGACGATGACGACGATTGTAAGGTGCCGTTGTTGTCTTCAGAAAATGAGGGCTCATCTGCTGAAGTGATCTACGTCAGTATGAATCATTTAACAACGGTGGCGACAGAAGGAGATGGGAATGATGTTAAAGAGCGACCAGGTGATTGAAATGTCAACAGAATTCTCCATAAAAAGAAAAAAGCGCGAGCGCCAAGGTGTTGAAGCTCGAAATGCGAAAGTCTGAGGTTTGAATTCTCGTATGGGAATAAGATTTTTTTCTCTTTGTCCTTCGCTCGCGACAAAACATCTTTCTTTATATTTCACGTATGTCTAGTTTTAAAAGTACCATGGTTACACCAACCTTATAACTGCTTGATGCAGCTCTTTAAGTGTAAGTAAATGTTAAACTTTAGGAGTCAGTACAATGTAAGTTTATAATTATCTTTCTGGTAGCAACACGCGTGATATGATCTTTGTTCTCTGTTGTCAAATCAGTCCTCACATAGCTCCCCTAAGTGAGCTACGTTAGGAATGATTTGACAACGGAGGCGACAGAAGGAGACAAGAACAATGTTAAAGAACGATCAGGTGATTGAAATGTAAAGAGAATCCTACCTGAACAGAAGCAGCGTGGGCACTAGAGAGTTGAGGGTCGAAATTGAGGTCTGAGTTTTGAATTCTCTTATGGAACTCAGATTTATCCTTTGTCCTTCGCTCGCGACAAAACATCTTTCTTTATATAACATATATGTCCACTCTAAAAAACACCACGCTTGCACCAAGCTTTTGACTGCTTGATGCAGCTCATTAAATGTAAGTAGCTGTTATATTTCATGAGTCAGTACAATGTCCGTTTATAATTATCTCGATGGTAATAACACGCATGGGGTTATCTGCAGGCGAACCACCCCTGCCTCCTGCTCAGACGAGCCCACCATCTTATTCGACGAACCTTTTCTTTTTTCTAAATCCGTCTTATTCGACGGATTTATAAATACGATGATGTTAGTAGTTATATTTATGAGTCAGTAAAATGTCAGTTAATAATTATCTTTATGGTAATAACGCGCGTGGTACGTATGATCTGCAACTGCAAGCGAACCACCTTTCCTCCTGCTTATACAAACCCTCAATCTTATTCCACGGAGTTAGCACAAGGTTAGGACAAAGTACTTCAATTAAATAAAGACCTATGTGTCAACTGAAGTGCTAAAATTGATACCCGATAGTGAGGTGGTAAGTCTTCTGACTTTAAATGATTCATCTAGGAAAGTCTCCGATTGGTGGATACAAAGCTTTGGAAGATCGCCAACTCACACATCTGACGTTAGGTCATAACTATGAAGAGTTGCACGAAGACCCCAACGAGGCTCCGTCCCAGATCCTTTTCAGGAATAAACAGGCTAAAACGGGCATAAACAGGGAGAAGAGGAGAGTGATTAAGGAACGAACAAAGGTGACAGTGAAATCCTTGGAGGAGAGTGTTTTATTGGCAAAGGATTACACTTCCCAACAGAAACTGAGGGGAAGTGTAAGAGGTGTTTTGATTGCGTGACATGTTGTGTTACAGCTTTAATAATCGTTACTTTTGCTTTCATGTTACTAAGTGATTAAACTATCGATTTTGGAATCATGTGACAAGTAGATGGGTTTTCAGAAGCACGTAGGGAGTAGCTGAGGAGATTTTAAGATTATTAAACACGTTTAATTCTACAACGCGAGTGTCCAGTGTCACAGGGAATTGGGGCCGGCAATAAGAAACTTTTGGAATGCATCTAAAGTGTGCAGATATGATGGTGTAAAATGAAAGATAAATGATAGATAATACACGGAAGAGACCATAGTCTGCACTTCTATGTGGTGAACCCATTTTTCTTTTCTGCGGATTGGGTGGTTTTATTTCTCGAAAGAGCATTCCCTGGAGGGGAAGGGGGAGGGAGGGCACGAGGAATGAAGAGCAGAACAGTGGAAGGGAACAATGTGACAGAAATTGTAACTAACACTCTTATGACAAATTGTCACCTGTAAGCAGGTGAAATCTTTATGGCGTTTACAAAGGGAGCTTAGGCAGGCGCGTGGTTAGCGCGAAGGGTAGTTACGTGGGGAGAAGGATCGCTAATCCATTCGCACGTCGCGCGCGTTTTCTTCAAATCTTCTTAAGAACGTCTAAAAAACGCCTTTTTTCAAGTCACACTTGATTTTCTTGTTCGCGTACACAAAATGAATTGTAACTATTCTTCATAATCACCGGCTATATTTTCTCTTATTTATGGCTTTTTTGTTTTTGTTTTAAGTCAATCATATTGGATGAGGCAATGGAGAAAGCACGTGACCTTAAGTGTATCAAGCGTCGACGCATTATCCGTAAAGGTCTCTCGCTGAGATCTGACACATCTTTATCGGATGGAGTCACTTTGGCGCAGGCAGTCATTTTACCTACGCCGGTTGATCCAAAGAAAATAAAAAGAGACACAGAAAGGCTGAAAGTTAACAAGGAATTGTTAAAGAACTGTGTCAATCCTTCCTTCGGAGACGTGATACAAGTGGTGGCCTCAACTATACGCTCAGACGCAATTACAAGAGATTTGAGAGAAAAAAATGATTACAATAGATATGTAAGTATTCTGAAGAATCAAAACAGATAGCTTGAGAAAATATTCACTCATAATCAATTTCATTTTATGATGATATATTTTCTGAATCTTAACAAACAGTTGTTTTAAAGGAATCTCACATTTATATTTTTTACGCTTTTCAGTCCATACTTCAATGCCTAGTTTAATCTTGTGGTTGCCATCTGCTACAACAAGAACAAAACTTTTATTTTACCGGGTCAATACAACGATATTACCGTTATCATTGTTACTATGGTGATGACGATGACGAGGACGATGACGATGACGATGATAAAAAATGATTATTACTAAACATAGAAAAAACCAGGAAAGATTTATTACTCGACGTTTCGGGGTCATCGTGACTCCATTATCAAGAGACTAGTTTAAAAACATGCAAATAAGGAAAGGTATAAGAATAGCATAAATTAGACTTAACGGCTTAAACAAACACCTTGGCGCGGATGGAATCCGTTTGCACGTTCAGTGTTGGCTTACGCATGCGAATATACAACATTTCATTAACAAGGCAATCAAATTTGCCGTTACATTTCGTGATGACGTTGAATTGCTCGATCAAGCGTTCAGGCATTTCACTATTGTGCTGGAGGTGGTAGTGTTTGTAGATAGAAGATGATTTCCTTGTGTGCCCTTCTACGCGCTCGTGTAAGTGGCCACGAGTATAGCCCACATACCCTGCATCACACAGGTTACATTTAAATTCATAAACGACACATTGTTGGTTAACAATAGGGGGCTTAATTTCGTGTTGCTTAAGTTGTTGATCGAGCTTAGGGCTAACGAACACTGGTTGGACAGTCACGCTTAACTTCGAGCTTAGACTGTTCAGTTGTTGTTTAACATGATTAGCTGACGACTGGTCCTTGAAGGGTAACACTAATCTCACAGTCTCCGATGGTACGTCTGGTGATGGACAGGGTTCTGCAGATGAAATCCTTCTCTCAACGAACCGCTTGATTGTAGTTTCAACCAGTGGCTTTGGGTATTTCAAGTTATGAAAAAACCCCTCTAAGGCGGTCACATTCCTCGAAGAAGAAAGACCAGTTAGAAGATAATCGATAAGCGCGATCCACCATGGTGTTAACTAGGCTGCGCTTGTACTTAATGTCAACATGACTCTGGAAATGCAGAAGGAGACCCGTGTTGGTTCTTTTGATGTAGACCTTACTCTCAATCTTTGGTGCACGGTTAAGCAGTTCAGTTCCTAGAAAGGGAAGGGATCCTTCCCGTTTGACTTCCATGGTAAACTGGAGGGAGGGATGGGTAGAGTTAAGGGTGTCTAGAAACTGGCCAGCGGTCACCCTATCAGGCATTACGGTCAAGGTGTCATCGACGTACCTCCGGTAATAGCGCGGAAGTTGACCGTGTCGTTCGAGGTTTTCCTCAATCGAGCACATGAAGACGTTAGCCAGCAACGGTCTAAGGGGAGAACCCATAGCGACTCCATCTGTCTGCTCATATAAAGCACCGTCAAACTGGAAAAGCTGGTTTTTCGTAGCTGCTCGGAGGAGGTCGATTAGGTCCGCTTTAGAGATGTTCAAGCTGTGCGTCTCGTTGAACCAATCCTGGGCAAAGGCTTTTTCAGCTAAGATCTGTATTGTTTCCTCCAATGGTACATTTGTAAACAATGAGATGACGTCATAGGAAACTAAAATTTCGCCGTTCCTGATCTCGAAGCCTCGTACTTCATCAGCAAAGCGGAATGTGTCTGTCACTGTATATTGGTTGCACGACAGGGGTTTCAATTTGTCGTCAAGCCATTTCGCTAGCGAGTAATTGTAGGTGTTAGTAGCAGAGAGTATTGGCCGCACGGCCAACTGTTCTTTATGTGTCTTCGGCAAGCCATACAAGTGTGCGAGTCCAGACTCGCACACTTGTATGGCTTGCCGAAGACACATAAAGAACAGTTGGCCGTGCGGCCAATACTCTCTGCTACTAACACCTACAATTACTCGCTAGCGAAATGGCTTGACGACAAATTGAAACCCCTGTCGTGCAACCAATATACAGTGACAGACACATTCCGCTTTGCTGATGAAGTACGAGGCTTCGAGATCAGGAACGGCGAAATTTTAGTTTCCTATGACGTCATCTCATTGTTTACAAATGTACCATTGGAGGAAACAATACAGATCTTAGCTGAAAAAGCCTTTGCCCAGGATTGGTTCAACGAGACGCACAGCTTGAACATCTCTAAAGCGGACCTAATCGACCTCCTCCGAGCAGCTACGAAAAACCAGCTTTTCCAGTTTGACGGTGCTTTATATGAGCAGACAGATGGAGTCGCTATGGGTTCTCCCCTTGGACCGTTGCTGGCTAACGTCTTCATGTGCTCGATTGAGGAAAACCTCGAACGACACGGTCAACTTCCGCGCTATTACCGGAGGTACGTCGATGACACCTTGACCGTAATGCCTGATAGGGTGACCGCTGGCCAGTTTCTAGACACCCTTAACTCTACCCATCCCTCCCTCCAGTTTACCATGGAAGTCGAACGGGAAGGATCCCTTCCCTTTCTAGGAACTGAACTGCTTAACCGTGCACCAAAGATTGAGAGTAAGGTCTACATCAAAAGAACCAACACGGGTCTCCTTCTGCATTTCCAGAGTCATGTTGACATTAAGTACAAGCGCAGCCTAGTTAACACCATGGTGGATCGCGCTTATCGATTATCTTCTAACTGGTCTTTCTTCTTCGAGGAATGTGACCGCCTTAGAGGGGTTTTTCATAACTTGAAATACCCAAAGCCACTGGTTGAAACTACAATCAAGCGGTTCGTTGAGAGAAGGATTTCATCTGCAGAACCCTGTCCATCACCAGACGTACCATCGGAGACTGTGAGATTAGTGTTACCCTTCAAGGACCAGTCGTCAGCTAATCATGTTAAACAACAACTGAACAGTCTAAGCTCGAAGTTAAGCGTGACTGTCCAACCAGTGTTCGTTAGCCCTAAGCTCGATCAACAACTTAAGCAACACGAAATTAAGCCCCCTATTGTTAACCAACAATGTGTCGTTTATGAATTTAAATGTAACCTGTGTGATGCAGGGTATGTGGGCTATACTCGTGGCCACTTACACGAGCGCGTAGAAGGGCACACAAGGAAATCATCTTCTATCTACAAACACTACCACCTCCAGCACAATAGTGAAA
Organism: Stylophora pistillata; assembly: GCF_964205215.1. Lineage (NCBI taxonomy): Eukaryota > Metazoa > Cnidaria > Anthozoa > Scleractinia > Pocilloporidae > Stylophora > Stylophora pistillata. The sequence continues at coordinate 4,747,129 of NC_142527.1, forward strand.
TGCCTGAACGCTTGATCGAGCAATTCAACGTCATCACGAAATGTAACGGCAAATTTGATTGCCTTGTTAATGAAATGTTGTATATTCGCATGCGTAAGCCAACACTAAACGTGCAAACGGATTCCATCCGCGCCAAGGTGTTTGTTTAAGCCGTTAAGTCTAATTTATGCTATTCTTATACCTTTCCTTATTTGCATGTTTTTAAACTAGTCTCTTGATAATGGAGTCACGATGACCCCGAAACGTCGAGTAATAAATCTTTCCTGGTTTTTTCTATGCCTTTGCTTTAGCAAATCCCTGCTGATCAAGTATTACTAAACAGTTTAACAATCAACTCAAGTTTGCCTTGGGCTCACACGATCCCTTATTGTGGTGATTTCCAACACTTCTTTCCAAATTAGGATTCGTTTTTTTACTTCTCAATTATTTTCACTGAAATTTCTTTGTTCTGCTCAGTTGATTGCTGTGGACGCAAAAGGTTGTGCTCTCAAAAATGAGAAGCCCACTTTTCAAATGGATATACAGTTTGTCCGGAACATAATCTGTGGTCGGTCTTCACTTGATCATGGCGA
>NC_142527.1:4750200-4802700 GCF_964205215.1 Stylophora pistillata
AGTCAGTTGGTGTCGTATCATATCAGGAGAGAAGACATGACTTCTGATTAGCTACTTACCAATTGATGTCAAGCCGAAGCAGGTATACGACGAGTTTCGTGAATTTTGGCTTTAAATTGCTCAGAAAGAGGACTTTGTAATTTGTAAAATAATGATATACAATTAAGAAATTGCTAGTTTTCCAGCATCAAAATGGTGATTAGGTAGTCTCTAGCAAACAGCCAACGAAATGTGTTACAGCTGGAAAATACGAATAGCACAGGGCATTTCAAATAGGTTTCCCTCAAATTAAATTACTTAATCAGGATGAAATGCCGCGATGAGAGATACATGGACACATTCATCTTATTGTCACAAGGAGGCAAGAGTTTCCTCCAGCAGTCGTCTTATCAGGTAACCAAATGGATGATTTTTTGCTACAAACAGTATTTTACCTTCGGTACTGCCGTGGGGCAAAGCAGCAAGTGTCTAAAGGTTAGTCAATAGCCCATTTCCGAATTACCCCTGGCCTCAATTTCAAAACGAGTCCTTATTAATAAGTTTTCATTCACATGCAAATTAAACTCATTTTTACAAGAATAGTTGAGCACCAGGCCTCGTTTTCAAAAATGAGGCCAAGGGTAATTCGGAAATGGGCTATTCATACTTATTTCATTTCATTTGGAAAATGGCTGGCTTATAGTTTTTTAAAAAAAAAAGAAATTTTAATGGTAGAAGGACTCTGATGAAAATTGTAACAATGTCGAGTTGTTATTGAACACTTAAATGATCGCTCGACTTAGCGTTCCTTTCAGTTTTGACTGAACAGGGTGTGCCGCCAAACATGGTTTTCCTTTCGGGGTCTTAAGACTAAAAACAAGACATGATCTCTCTATTTGGTTTAAATGAAATGTCAAGGATAATCAGAAGCAAATTCATCAAAAGAGTTTTAAATGTCACAAAAGCGAGCGTAGTCAGTCATAATCACCTTCTTGTCACGAGTTTTTCTAGAAATTAGAAGTTGACGTCGAAGCATATCGTATTCTAAAGAATTATTTGAGTTTTTAAATATTTTTGTGGCTTCTACCACTTATAGGAGGCTACTGACATTATTGTTGAGCCCTTAACAAAGATTATTAACCTCTCTTTAGAGAATGGGTGTTTTCCAGACACCTTTAAAATAGCGAAAGTTGTTCCCATATTCAAATCTGGTGATCCAGAAAGGAAAGAAAATTATAGGCCCATCTCTATCCTTCTAGCCTTCTCTAAACTTTATGAAAGAGTAGTGTATAATCGTATTTATAAATATCTGACGGACTTCAATCTTTTGTACAATAACCAGTTTGGTTTTCGCAGACATCACTCCACATCGTTAGCTTTAATTCAATTGGTAAATAACATCGCTTCTTCTATAGACAATAAAGAAACAACTGATGGAGTTTTTCTTGATCTTTCTTAAGCCTTTGATACTATTGATCACCAAATACTGCTCAAAAAGCTTCATAATTATGCAATAAGAGGAAAACCCCCGACTGGATCTCCAGCAATTTAAAAAACAGGCAACAGTTTGTGCAATTTGCCACAATTCGTTCACGACTCGAACCTATTACAAGTGGAATCCGGATCCCTCAAGGTTCAATCTTGGGCCTCCTGTTGTTTTTAACCTCTTCCAATGACCTCCCAAATACATCTGACATAGTAAAAACTCTGATTTGCTGATGATACTAGTCTTTTTCACTCTCATAAAGATCCATCCCAACCAGACCATATCCGTCATGAATTGTTCATGCAATCTTTATTTAGCCATGGTATTAAAAATTCATCAGGCATGAAATATATATCTTATATAACACCCAGCTGACGGTAGCTGTCGGTGGTCTCTGCAAGTTCCTCCCCAAATAACTTTATTCTGATGCCAAGTGCACACTTAAGTGAGTCAAAAGCTTAGGAGCTTAGGAGATATCTCCTGATGTACTTCGTGTAGCCCCCAACTGATGGTAGCAGTTGGCGGTCTCTACATGTTCCTCCCCAACTAACCTCATTCTGATGCCAAGTGCACGCTTGTGTGACTCGGCAGCTGAGGATAGATAGATAGATAGATAGATAGATAGTTAATTTATCCAAATAGCGCTTAGGAGCATGTAGCATACTCTTTTACAATGCACACGTGTATTTACAAAATACTGAAAATAATGAAGATTGCATAAGTATAAAAGACTATGAATAATCATGTACAAATTCTTATGATGGTGCTTAGCAATAAATAAATGGCACAAGGTTTAATTTGCTTACTATACTCCTAAGAGTATTCTTATTACCAGTAATTTTAAGCATTTGGATATATCAACAAAGTTGAAATGGTAAATTGGCCACCGTAACGATTACAAAAGCTGACGTTTCGAGCGTTAGCCCTTCGTCGGAGCGAAGGGCTAACGCTCGAAACGTCAGCTTTTGTAATCGTTACGGTGGCCAATTTACCATTTCAACTTTGATATATCCAAATTATTTCGTTACCCCCACCGACGCAGCCCCAAACAGTTTCTGTCGAAACTATCAGCCTTTATTAATTTTAAGCATTGCCTGGTAAAATATTCCAAAGGTGGCTGGCTATGGATGCAAAAGAAAAGTGACGATCTCTGTAAGAGCGGTCCGGGTCAATTCGCATCGGAACAAAGTTTTCCCTCAAACTTTACTACGATGGCCCACAACTGTCACGGCAAAACAAAAAGTCACGGCACTACAAACTTTCCTCACAGCAAAACAAAATTAACTCACGGTAAAACACCGCTAATCCACGGCCAAACAAATTTAATTCACGGCAAAACAAAATTAACTCACGGCAAGACAAAATTAACTCACGGCAAAACAAAATTAACTCACGGCAAAACAAAATTTACTCACGGCAAAACAAAGAGAACGAGCTGGTCAGCGGTTGTTATTTGCATCTCAAATGGTACGTCGTGTAACAGCACCACTATCTAAACAATCGGTCTCAATTTGTCAAGATTGGCAATATACTAAATCCAACTGTGAAACTATTACTTGTGGAATACCACAAGGATCACTATCATTCCTGTTATATATTAATGACTTGCCCAATTGCTATTAATGACTTGCCTAACACATAAGTAATATGTGTAATTCTGGTTGGCTGCAGAATTTGGGGTTGAAAATAAAATGTACCCAGAGTGCTGAGAAAACTATCTGCCTGTATCAGGATATAATTCAAACTTGAGAAGATCTAAGTTAAAGTCTCCCAACAGAACACAATATTTGTTTTCACGATGTATACTTTCTACTATCGTATTGACGTGATTTAGGAAAGCATCTACATTGCCATGGGGGTGTCTATAAACAACACCACAAATGGTATTACGCCCCATATTGTTTTGAATTTCAATCCATAGAGATTCGTAATCATTTTGCTTTTGGACAGAAAGATCTAAGCGATGAATATATGCAAGATTATCCTTCACATAAAAGCCTACCCCTCCAGCATTGGTACAGCTTGGTTGAGACAAAAAGTTATAACCAGTTATATTAATATTTACTAATGCATCTCGATCATTCTTTAACTTTGTCTCAGTTACACCTAATACAGATATAGGGAAATATAATTCAGATAGCATATTAACTGGGTTATCAAAATTAGCCTGCAGGCTCCTGATATTACAATTTAAAAAAGAGAGTGAATTACTAGTTTGACAATTGATGATATCTTCATTAACATGAAATTCATGTGTGGTGAAATAATTGAATTCAAGTCAAAGGGCATTTGGATGTCAATGTTTGAATTAGTAAGGTGATCAATCTTGGAAATAGGAGAAGTAATATCTAGTTGAGGTAATGAGGCAGAGCTACTTGGGCAATTGGGGCTCTCAAGATGAGGGACTCTGCCAGGACACCTATCACAAAACATGCAAGTTTCAATAGAACTTATCTTTAAGATGGTGGGATGTCAGCAAAAGAGTTTATAGGTATCACTGGAGAGTCAGCATTCCTCCTCAAGAAGATCTTTCCAGCATTAGTCCACTGGAACTTGTAGCTATTGTCTTTCCTGAATTTTAAGCAATCCTTGAACAGTGCCTTGTTCTTTGATGGTAAACTTTCATCGATGAAGATCTTGTTATCAACAGAGAAGCCAAAGTCAGCCGTGGTGATAGATTTCAGCGGAAGTCACGAAAACTAAGACCAAAGACCTAAGACTAAGACCCCCTCGAAAACTAAGACCCCTCGAAAACTAAGACCCATCGATAAACTTTTGGGTACGGAATATTTTAAAAGAAAGAAGACATTAAGGTGATCTTTACAACTTGGACACAGTTAATAGAAGGAACTATGACCTGGAGGAGCTACAACTTGGGAGATCGTGAATTTTACTTGGGGTGTTTAAATGTAGGCTACCGAGCTGCAAAATTAAACGTTGGATATAAATAAGTAAACTTTTCGCTGCTAGATTTATTTATTTATTTATTTATTTACTCAAATTCAATTACACAGATAATCAAAACAAAAACAAAAACAAGGAGTTAAATATATATACAAGTATAAAAAAGAGATATCTGAGTAATTAGGCCAGTTTATACAGAATTCTAGATTCCTTATTTTAAATAAACTGCCTGTGATAAAATACAAAAAAATTAAAAACTAACTTAGACAAATAGCAACAACAATACGTAATCAAAAATTATAAAAATTTATCCTTACTTAAGTTAAATTTACTGATATAAAACTGATTCACTTTCTTACTAAACAATGATACTCGATCAATTGTCCTAATAGCTACAGGCAGGTCGTTCCATAAATCCACAATGCGATTAAAAAATGAGAATTTAAAAACATCGGTTCTAAAGCGACCCTTGGCAAGTATGGCTTCTGTGTTCCTCATATTGTATTTATATGATTTGAAGCTAACATATGATAGGACGTCAAAATCAATGTGCCCCTTCAGACATTTAAAAAAGAAACATAAATCTAACACCTCCCTTCTAAACTCGAGAGGCAAAAGACCTAATTTTAGTAAACGTTCTGGATAAGTTAAATCACATTTCAAGATAAATTTGGTGGCACGCCTTTGAACACGCTCAAGGGCCTTAATTTTTGCTTTAGTATAGGGAGACCAAACTTGAGATGCGTACTCCAGCTGCGGTCGTACCAACGATTTATATAGAATCAACATAGTTTTTTGGTCGCAATCAATGTTGCACGTTCTATAGATAATACCCAACATCTTATTTGCTTTACTTATAGCAAAGTCAATGTGATCGTTCCAGGATAAATTTGAAGAAACATGAACGCCTAGATCTTTCTCAGTTGAAACGACTGCAACCTGTGACCCACTCAGATTATATGATGTGTGCATAAAACTCTTTTTCTTTGTCACGATAAGGTGCTTACACTTATTAGCGTTGAAATTCATCAAATGCTCAGACGACCAACCAGTTAAGCTTAGCAGGTCTCTTTGAAGTTGTAGCAAGTCTCTTTGTAGACATTTACAATGTCTATTTAATTTAGAAAGAGAAAGTGAGCTTTCCGTTTCGCTTTTCACTTAACAAATTGGTTCATACGTCAGCGTGCGTTCATCGAAATATGAAGCACGCGGGATATGGTTGGCGAAATGGTGCAAAATTCAGGGACGTTGTGTACATTCACATTCACCAACACATTGATTCACATTCACGATTTATATTTTCATTCACGAACAAAAACCGTCCGCATTCAAGATCGCATGCACATTAAAATTCATTCACATTCAGGTACACTCTATTCAACAATTTTATTATCATTCAACGATATCAATTTCATTCCAGAGTTTTTATATTCATTCAGGAACTTCTGCGCAGCAACATTTGCGCATTACGTTACACGATTAGCATGGCTCCCAGAGCCCACGATATTTCGATTGATGAAGATGGCGGACGAACGGGCGGAGAGTGTTTCAACCTCTCTCTTCAACTGGGAACAACTCTTTTCAGCAGCATGGGATCTTTTGGATGAATGTGAACGTCTGTGGGGTACAAGCAATATTGATTTAAGAGAAACTATCCAGAACAGGCTGGAAGCCCTTATACTTTCCCTTCAACAAATCTTGCCGTTTCTTACAAGAAACTCTAGCTGTTGTAAATGAAATATTTAGAAATGTGTGCCTTTTACACATGTTTCATGTTGCTGTTCGAATCACTGATCTTGTTCGATTGAGTAGACTCTGTACTCTGCTTCGTCCATCTTGAAAATTACACATTTCGTCACGAACGCGTCCTCTTATGGTCTCTTCGATATCCTCGCCATAATGTTTTTCAGTACATTGCCGCCAAAAGACGGCGCCTATTGACGTAATGCGCAACTGTTGCTGCGCAGAAGTTGCTGAATGGACATCATGGAATGAAAATAAAATTGTTGAATAGAGTGTTCCTGAATGAGAATGAATTTTAATGGCATGTATGTAGCGATCTTGAATGTGGACGGTTTTTGTTCGTGAATGAAAATATAAATCGTGAATGTGAATGTATACAACGTCCCTGAATTTTGCACCATTTCGCCAACCATAGCGGGAAGTTTGGAGATATGGCACGAAAGATGCGTAAGAGTGGCTCGAGGCGTAGCCGAGAGCAACTCTAGCTTCCCAAGTGCTTCATATATCGATGAACGCACAGCTGACGGATGAACCAATTGTTTTATAACATTTTCAATGCTGTAGTTTATGTGTAAAGGGCACATATCCCCCTCCTACGCTTCAATGCGTTGTTTATTTATTTTGTTTCGGAAAAGTATTTCGCTATGCTTCAATGACTTTGTCTCAGATTGGTCAAAAACTGCGTGGAAATGAAGGTAGAGTTGCGAAACGAGATGAAACCGGGGTTGATTGTTTTGTTTTCCCTTTCTCTGGGTTCTTTCTCGGGAGTTAAAAATACATTCCCAAAGAAAAAGTATATGCCGATGAAGATCTGCCTTGAGGCAGATTTTCGCGAGGCATTTGTTTGCCGACCTCACAGCGTGCACAATGGAAAATTGAAGCACGCTCGCGTTATTGAATTTGAGTACACGAATTTATAAGCTACCGTATTTTCTCGATTAAACGCCGGCCCCGATTAAACGCCGGCCTCGAAAAAACAGGGTCAACACTGACGATTTTTTATTAAACGCCGGGGGCATTTAATCGAGAAAATACGGTTGTTTTAATACACACTAGTGTGGATGGGGCCTGTTTTAAATTTTTGTATGCAAATACGCTGGTCTAATCAAAGTTCATGTAACTTGACCCCGTTGACCTTAAGTTTTGTGGACCACAACAAATTACCTAGGACAGGGCGAGAACCGACCTCCATAATGGGGTATAACTGGACAAATCACAACATATCCAACGTCCCAAATATATTATTGAAAGATACAAAAGCCCATCCACGCGAAAGAAGATGAACTGAGCTGGTCCTGAATTGTTGTCGTTTTAACACTTTACCGCTTAAATAATATTACGGGAAGTCACGCACAAGAGCCGCGATTGGAAATACTGATCTTAAAAATTGCGTTTAAAGTTTCCCGAGAATTGAAAACAGGCTACTTATTTAAGCAGAATACGTTAAAACAGCCTTTCGTTCGAAACGCGTACATCGAAAACATTCTCTGCTGCGCTACCGTAAGTCACTGATAATTACGCACTCGGTAATTCAGGCCCCGTCCACACTAATTTGTAGTGAAAGGAGAAACAGAAAGCTCACTTTTTTCTTTCTGAATTAAATAGACATTGTAAATCTTGCAGCGAAAAGTTTACTTATTCATATCTACGTTTAATTTTGCAGCTCGGTAGCCTGCATGTTAACTCCCCAAGTAAAATTCACGACGATCACCCAAGTTGTAGCTCCTCCAGGTCATAGTTCGTTCTGTTCACTATATCCAGGTTGTAAAGACCACCTTAGCTTTTTCTTTCTTTTTATATATTCCGTACTGAAAATTTTTCGAGAGGTCTCAGTTTTCGAGGTAGACTTGCTCACAAGTCGCGCTTTTGAGCGCATAGCGCGACAGTGAACGCGAAGCGCGAGCGAGCCGAGCCGAGTCGAGCGAGCGAGCGAAGTTCTGCGGGTCCTACTACACCAGAAAACCAAGCGAACAACTTTTAGAAAGTCTATTTTCGAGGGGTCTTAGTTTTCGAGAGGTCTTAGTTTTCGAGGGGTCTTAGGTCTTAGGTCTTAGGTCTTAGGTCTTAGGTCTTAGGTCTTAGGTCTTAGTTTTCGAGACACCCAGATTTCAGCCTTTTCCTTGCCCAGTACAAACTTTCCCTTATTTCTCGTCTCACAAACTTTAATATTATGACAGGATCCACTGATGCCCTACTGCTTGGAATTCGATGATAAACGGATATATCATTCCTTTCCAACGGAATGGCCATCTTCCGACTTAGCTGAAGCACAATGTCGTTAGTATCTTCCACCTGGGAATCCTCTGGAAGTGGAATACCACGAATTTCAACACAGTCTCTTCTAGTATACTGCTCTATGTCATTAACGGACTTTTGTACTAACTTCAAGTCGTTTACAGAACTTGACACTTGATCTTTGAGGCTAGCATGTTCTTCCTTAAGTGCCTTGTTCTCTCTCTCCTTGAAGCGCCTCAAAAGTCTCTTCTATCTTCTCAAATTTCGTAGTCAACAATTTCACCGTCGCCAAAGCTTCCTTTAACTGCTCAGAAAGCGGGCTGAGTTTTTCATCTAAAATCCTTTCTAGCTTTTCCGTTGTAATATTAGGCATAATTCCTTGTATAAACTGTAATGAGAATCACAAAACTGGACAAAAACGAACACGTCCGCCATGCTGCATGACCGCTGACTACTCTCTCTTTTTATTTACTTACTATCTTTGGTAGTAAGTAAATAAAACTGCAATGGTTTTTGGAAATATGCTAAAATAAATTTTTTTGAGCTTTCAACAGTCACAGCTGCAAAAGGCCTTCTTTTGGCCTCTTGCGACATCGTAGTTTCAAAAGTTAACAAGCTACTCGTAACACACCAAGTGCAGTGCAAAAAATCGTATGTGTAACTAAATTTTGCAATATTCAAAGGGTTTTAAAAGCATTTTAATTTCGATGTGTGTTTATTTAGAGGTTCTCAATAATTTATTAAAAAACATCCATTAGACAGCTTTTTGAAATTGCTCAAAAGTACTCTTTCTTGGTTGATATTTCTCAAGTCCTGACCACACCATCAAAACTCCGGTTGATTTCTTCTAATAAGATGTTCGAAGGCATAGAAATATAGTAATGGCTTGCACTTATTCATTTCCTTCACCGTCCGACTTCAAACTTTTTGTGATTTTGCTAGCGCGACAGCCAAATTATGCAAATTGTCTGTTAAGGAAACTCCAACCGTTTTCAGAGGTGTCGCGACCATATACGCACGTACGCACGTGCATACCTAAAAATATCTATAAAATATCTCTACTTTTTTTTCAATAGATCTATCGGCGAAAGGGGACTTTTAAACATACAAGAGTTTTCCCTTTTTACTGCTGCTATTTTACGAAAGAAAACTTGACAAAACATTCCACTGTTCATTTGTTTAGTTAATTAGTATGAGAGTTCAAAACCTAGTCATCACAACCATAGTAACAGAATAAAAAAGCAAAAATAAAATGGATCGAAATCCACCGATCGCAAAACAAAAACTTCGCCTTTTGACCCATTTGACCCCTTCCTTTTTCTGAGAGGTCCGCAAAAGCATTTGACCTGATTTGACGGCAGCTTAAAACGCAGTCATTTCGGGTCTGTTTGAGCTTATGAGTTCATGAATTGCTTTACAATGTGCTTGAGTTCGTGAATGAATTAAATGGCCCAAAGACCAATAAGCGACTTTTTTAGCCGGAGAGTGATAACAAGGTCAATGAAGAGGAACCTACAGAAGGTAAGTGTCCTTTGAAAAATTTAATGAAATATTTAAAGAAGGTTTTGATCCTTATAATCTAGATTTACGAAAAAAGGACGTGATTTATTCATTTTTGTGTTTCCTTAAAAAAAAAAGGAAAGACCAAAAATACACTATTTCTTTGCCAACATTTCCAATTAGAACTATAAATAGTGTTACGGCTTAAAAAAAAGGCAAAAAAAAGTACATACGACCGTCAAAGCACGATATGAAATGCATGATATAGCCACAGTCATTACACCTTGTAAATAAACCTCGTTAATAGCAGTCATATGCTGATTTTGTTAGATACAAACTGTTTCACTAGGACAACTAATGCGGTACAAACTGAAAGTGGCTGCATATCGCTAGAAACGATACTGAACCCCAGCAAATGGTTGCTATTGGTTGTCACTGCATTTACATCCCCAAATAACTTTCTTCTGATGCCTAGTGCTCGTTAGCATTATCAAAAAGCGGAGGAGTAATCTCTTAATGCATCTTGTGTAATCCCCAACTAACAATAGCTGTTGGCGTTCCCTGCATGTTCCTCCCCAAAGAGCTTTATTCTGATGGCAAGTGCACGCTTGTGTGACTCAGCAGCTGAGGACTACTCTCCCTGCTCGTGTTGGGTAACCCCCAGCTGACGGTAGCTGTCGGCGGTGTCTACATGTTCCTCCCCAAGTAACTTTATTCTGATGCCAAGTGCACGCTTGTGTGACTCAGAAGCTGAGGAGTACTCTCCCAGGTTGTGTTGAGTAGCCCCCAGCTGACGGTAGCTGTCGGCGGTGTCTAAATGTTCCTCCCCAAGTAACTTTATTCTGATAACAAGTGCACGCTTGTGTGACTCAGCAGCTGAGGAGTAGTCTCCCAGGTAGTGTTGAGCAAACCCCAGCTCACGGTAGCTGTCGGCGGTGTCTAAATGTTCCTCCCCAAGTAACTTTATTCTGATGGCAAGTGCACGCTTGTGTGACTCAGCAGCTGAGGAGTACTCTCCCTGCTCGTGTTGGGTAACCCCCAGCCGACGGTAGCTGTCAGCGGTGTCTAAATGTTCCTCCCCAAGTAACTTTATTCTGATGCTAAGTGCACGCTTGTGTGACTCAGCAGCTGAGGAGTAGTCTCCCAGTTTGTGTTGGGTAACCCCCAGGTCACGGTAGCCGCCGGTGGTGTCTACATGTTCCTCCCCAAGTAACTTTATTCTGATGCTAAGTGCACGCTTGTGTGACTCAGCAGCTGAGGAGTAGTCTCCCAGTCTGTGTTGGGCAGCCCCCAGCTGACGGTAGCTGTTGCCGGTGTCTAAATGTTCCTCCCCAAGTAACTTTATTCTGATGCTAAGTGCACGCTTGTGTGACTCAGCAGCTGAGGAGTAGTCTCCCAGTTTGTGTTGGGTAACCCCCAGCTCACGGTAGCTGTCGGCGGTGTCTAAATGTTCCTCCCCAAGTAACTTTATTCTGATGGCAAGTGCACGCTTGTGTGACTCAGCAGCTGAGGAGTACTCTCCGTGCTCGGGTTGGGTAACCCCCAGCTGACGGTAGCTGTCGGCGGTGTCTTAATGTTCCTCCCCAAGTAACTTTATTCTGATGCTAAGTGCACGCTTGTCTGACTCAGCAGCTGAGGAGTAGTCTCCCAGTTTGTGTTGGGTAACCCCCAGCTCACGGTAGCTGTCGGCAGTGTCTACATGTTCCTCCCCAAGTAACTTTATTCTGATGCTAAGTGCACGCTTGTCTGACTCAGCAGCTGAGGAATAGTCTCCCAGTCTGTGTTAAGACACCCCCAGCTCACAGTAGCTGTCAGCGGTGTCTAAATGTTCCTCCCCAAGTAACTTTATTCTGATGGCAAGTGCACGCTTGTGTGACTCAGCAGCTGAGGAGTACTCTCCCTGCTCGTGTTGGGTAACCCCCAGCTGGCGGTAGCTTTTGGCGGTGTCTACATGTTCCTACCCAAGTAACTTTATTCTGATGGCAAGTGCACGCTTGTGTGACTCAGCAGCTGAGGCGTACTCTCCCTGCTCGTATTGGGTAACCCCCAGCTGACGGTAGCTGTCGGCGGTGTCTAAATGTTCCTCCCCAGGTAACTTTATTCTGATGCTAAGTGCACGCTTGTGTGACTCAGCAGCTGAGGAGTAGTCTCCCAGTTTGTGTTGGGTAACCCCCAGCTCACGGTAGCTGTCGGCGGTGTCTAAATGTTCCTCCCCAAGTAACTTTATTCTGATGGCAAGTGTACGCTTGTGTGACTCAGCAGCTGAGGAGTACTCTCCGTGCTTGTGTTGGGTAACCCCCAGCTGACGGTAGCTGTCGGTGGTGTCTAAATGTTCCTCCCCAAGTAACTTTATTCTGATGCTAAGTGCACGCTTGTCTGACTCAGCAGCTGAGGAGTAGTCTCCCAGTTTGTGTTGGGTAACCCCCAGCTCACGGTAGCTGTCGGCAGTGTCTACATGTTCCTCCCCAAGTAACTTTATTCTGATGCTAAGTGCACGCTTCTCTGACTCAGCAGCTGAGGAGTAGTCTCCCAGTCTGTGTTGAGCAAACCCCAGCTCACAGTAGCTGTCGGCGGTGTCTAAATGTTCCTCCCCAAGTAACTTTATTCTGATGGCAAGTGCACGCTTGTGTGACTCAGTAGCTGAGGAGTACTCTCCCTGCTCGTGTTGGGTAACCCCCAGCTGGCGGTAGCTTTTGGCGGTGTCTACATGTTCCTCCCCAAGTAACTTTATTCTGATGGCAAGTGCACGCTTGTGTGACTCAGCAGCTGAGGAGTACTCTCCCTGCTCGTATTGGGTAACCCCCAGCTGACCGTAGCTGTCGGCGGTGTCTAAATGTTCCTCCCCAAGTAACTTTATTCTGATGCTAAGTGCACGCTTGTGTGACTCAGCAGCTGAGGAGTAGTCTCCCAGTTTGTGTTGGGTAACCCCCAGGTCACGGTAGCTGCCGGCGGTGTCTACATGTTCCTCCCCAAGTAACTTTATTCTGATGCTAAGTGCACGCTTGTCTGACTCAGCAGCTGAGGAGTAGTCTCCCAGTCTGTGTTGGGCAGCCCCCAGCTGATGGTAGCTGTTGGCGGTGTCTAAATGTTCCTCCCCAAGTAACTTTATTCTGATGCTAAGTGCACGCTTGTGTGACTCAGCAGCTGAGGAGTAGTCTCCCAGTTTGTGTTGGGTAACCCCCAGCTGACGGTAGCTGTCGGCGGTGTCTAAATGTTCCTCCCCAAGTAACTTTATTCTGATGGCAAGTGCACGCTTGTGTGACTCAGCAGCTGAGGAGTACTCTCCCTGCTCCTGTTGCCTAACCCCCAGCTGACGGTAGCTGTCGGCGGTGTCTATATGTTCCTCCCGAAGTAACTTTATTCTGATGCCAAGTGCACGCTTGTGTGACTCTGCAGCTGAGGAGTACTCTCCCAGGTTGTGTTGAGTAGCCCCCAGCTGACAGTAGCTGTCGGCGGTGTCTAAATGTTCCTCCCCAAGTAACTTTATTCTGATAACAAGTGCACGCTTGTGTGACTCAGCAGCTGAGAAGTAGTCTCCCAGGTAGTGTTGAGCAAACCCCAGCACACGGTAGCTGTCGGCGGTGTCTAAATGTTCCTCCCCAAGTAACTTTATTCTGATGGCAAGTGCACGCTTGTGTGACTCAGCAGCTGAGGAGTACTCTCCCTGCTCGTGTTGGGTAACCTCCAGCTGACGGTAGCTGTCAGCAGTGTCTAAATGTTCCTCCCCAAGTAACTTTATTCTGATGCTAAGTGCACGCTTGTGTGACTCAGCAGCTGAGGAGTAGTCTCCCAGTTTGTGTTGGGTAACCCCCAGCTCACGGTAGCTGTCGGCAGTGTCTACATGTTCCTCCCCAAGTAACTTTATTCTGATGCCAAGTGCACGCTTGTGTGACTCAGCAGCTGAGGAGTACTCTCCCAGGTTGTGTTGAGTAACCCCCAGCTGACGGTAGCTGTCGGCGGTGTCTACATGTTCCTCCCCAAGTAACTTTATTCTGATAACAAGTGCACGCTTGTGTGACTCAGCAGCTGAGGAGTAGTCTCCCAGGTGGTGTTGAGCAAACCCCAGCTCACGGTAGCTGTCGGCGGTGTCTAAATGTTCCTCCCCAAGTAACTTTATTCTAATGGCAAGTGCACGCTTGTGTGACTCAGCAGCTGAGGAGTACTCTCCCTGCTCGTGTTGGGTAACCCCCAGCTGACGGTAGCTGTCAGCGGTGTCTAAATGTTACTCCCCAAGTAACTTTATTCTGATGCTAAGTGCACGCTTGTGTGACTCAGCAGCTGAGGAGTAGTCTCCCAGTTTGTGCTGGGTAACCCCCAGCTCAAGGTAGCTGTCGGCAGTGTCTACATGTTCCTCCCCAAGTAACTTTATTCTGATGCTGAGTGCACGCTTGTCTGACTCAGCAGCTGAGGAGTAGTCTCCCAGTCTGTGTTGAGCAACCCCAAGCTCACAGTAGCTGTCGGCGGTGTCTAAATGTTCCTCCCCAAGTAGCTTTATTCTGATGGCAAGTGCACGCTTGTGTGACTCAGCAGCTGAGGAGTACTCTCCCTGCTCGTCTTGGATAACCCCCAGCTGACGGTAGCTTTTGGCGGTGTCTACATGTTCCTCCCCAAGTAACTTTATTCTGATGGCAAGTGCACGCTTGTGTGACTCAGCAGCTGAGGAGTACTCTCCCTGCTCGTATTGGGTAACCCCCAGCTGACGGTAGCTGTCGGCGGTGTCTAAATGTTCCTCCCCAAGTAACTTTATTCTGATGCTAAGTGCACGCTTGTGTGACTCAGCAGCTGAGGAGTAGTCTCCCAGTTTGTGTTGGGTAACCCCCAGGTCACGGTAGCTGCCGGCGGTGTCTACATCTTTCTCCCCAAGTAACTTTATTCTGATGCTAAGTGCACGCTCGTGTGACTCAGCAGCTGAGGAGTAGTCTCCCAGTCTGTGTTGGGCAGCCCCCAGCTGACGGTAGCTGTTGGCGGTGTCTAAATGTTCCTTCCCAAGTAACTTTATTCTGATGCTAAGTGCACGTTTGTGTGACTCAGCAGCTGAGGAGTAGTCTCCCAGTTTGTGTTGGGTAACCCCCAGCTCACGATAGCTGTCGGCGGTGTCTAAATGTTCCTCCCCAAGTAACTTTATTGTGATGGCAAGTGCACGCTTGTGTGACTCCGCAGCTGAGGAGTACTCTCCCTGCTCGTGTTGGGTAACCCCCAGCTGACGGTAGCTGTCGGCGGTGTCTTAATGTTCCTCCCCAAGTAACTTTATTCTGATGCTAAGTGCACGCTTGTCTGACTCAGCACCTGAGGAGTAGTCTCCCAGTTTGTGTTGGGTAACCCCCAGCTCACGGTAGCTGTCGGCAGTGTCTACATGTTCCTCCCCAAGTAACTTTATTCTGATGCTAAGTGCACGCTTGTGTGACTCAGCAGCTGAGGAGTAGTCTCCCAGTCTGTGTTGAGCAACCCCCAGCTCACAGTAGCTGTCAGCAGTGTCTAAATGCTCCTCCCCAAGTAACTTTATTCTGATGGCAAGTGCACGCTTGTGTGACTCAGCAGCTGAGGAGTACTCTCCCTGCTTGTGTTGGGTAACCCCCAACTGGCGGTAGCTTTTGGCGGTGTCTACATGTTCCTCCCCAAGTAACTTTATTCTGATGGCAAGTGCACGCTTGTGTGACTCAGCAGCTGAGGAGTACTCTCCCTGCTCGTATTGGGTAACCCCCAGCTGACGGTAGCTGTCGGCGGTGTCTAAATGTTCCTCCCCAAGTAACTTTATTCTGATGCTAAGTGCACGCTTGTGTGACTCAGCAGCTGAGGAGTAGTCTCCCAGTTTGTGTTGGGTAACCCCCAGCTCACGGTAGCTGTCGGCGGTGTCTAAATGTTCCTCCCCAAGTAACTTTATTCTGATGGCAAGTGCACGCTTGTGTGACTCAGCAGCTGAGGAGTACTCTCCGTGCTCGTGTTGGGTAACCCCCAGCTGACGGTAGCTGTCGGCGGTGTCTAAATGTTCCTCCCCAAGTAACTTTATTCTGATGCTAAGTGCACGCTTGTCTGACTCAGCAGCTGAGGAGTAGTCTCCCAGTTTGTGTTGGGTAACCCCCAGCTCACGGTAGCTGTCGGCAGTGTCTACATGTTCCTCCCCAAGTAACTTTATTCTGATGCTAAGTGCACGCTTCTCTGACTCAGCAGCTGAGGAGAAGTCTCCCAGTCTGTGTTGAGCAACCCCCAGCTCACAGTAGCTGTCGGCGGTGTCTAAATGTTCCTCCCCAAGTATCTTTATTCTGATGGCAAGTGCACGCTTGTGTGACTCAGCAGCTGAGGAGTAGTCTCCCTGCTCGTGTTGGGTAACCCCCAGCTGGCGGTAGCCTTTGGCGGTGTCTACATGTTCCTCCCCAAGTAACTTTATTCTGATGGCAAGTGCACGCTTGTGTGACTCAGCAGCTGAGGAGTACTCTCCCTGCTCGTGTTGGGTAACCCCCAGCTGACGGTAGCTGTCGGCGGTGTCTAAATGTTCCTCCCCAAGTAACTTTATTCTGATGCTAAGTGCACGCTTGTGTGACTCAGCAGCTGAGGAGTAGTCTCCCAGTTTGTGTTGGGTAACCCCCAGGTCACGGTATCTGCGGGCGGTGTCTACATGTTCCTCCCCAAGTAACTTTATTCTGATGCTAAGTGCACGCTTGTCTGACTCAGCAGCTGAGGAGTAGTCTCCCAGTCTGTGTTGGGCAGCCCCCAGCTGATGGTAGCTGTTGGCGGTGTCTAAATGCTCCTCCCCAAGTAACTTTATTCTGATGCTAAGTGCACGCTTGTGTGACTCAGCAGCTGAGGAGTAGTCTCCCAGTTTGTGTTGGGTAACCCCCAGCTGACGGTAGCTGTCGGCGGTGTCTAAA
The DNA here is from genome assembly GCF_964205215.1 of Stylophora pistillata. NCBI lineage: Eukaryota > Metazoa > Cnidaria > Anthozoa > Scleractinia > Pocilloporidae > Stylophora > Stylophora pistillata. The sequence continues at coordinate 4,766,914 of NC_142527.1, forward strand.
TGTTCCTCCCCAAGTAACTTTATTCTGATGGCAAGTGCACGCTTGTGTGACTCAGCAGCTGAGGAGTACTCTCCCTGCTCGTGTTGGGTAACCCCCAGCTGACGGTAGCTGTTGGCGGTGTCTACATGTTCCTCCCCAAGTAACTTTATTCTGATGCCAAGTGCACGCTTGTGTGACTCAGCAGCTGAGGAGTACTCTCCCAGGTTGTGTTGAGTAGCCCCCAGCTGACGGTAGCTGTCGGCGGTGTCTAAATATTCCTCCCCAAGTAACTTTATTCTGATAACAAGTGCACGCTTGTGTGACTCAGCAGCTGAGGAGTAGTCTCCCAGGTAGTGTTGAGCAAACCCCAGCACACGGTAGCTGTCGGCGGTGTCTAAATGTTCCTCCCCAAGTAACTTTATTCTGATGGCAAGTGCACGCTTGTGTGACTCAGCAGCTGAGGAGTACTCTCCCTGCTTGTGTTGGGTAACCCCCAGCTGACGGTAGCTGTCAGCGGTGTCTAAATGTTCCTCCCCAAGTAACTTTATTCTGATGCTAAGTGCACGCTTGTGTGACTCAGCAGCTGAGTAGTCTCCCAGTTTGTGTTGGGTAACCCCCAGCTCACGGTAGCTGTCGGCAGTGTCTACATGTTCCTCCCCAAGTAACTTTATTCTGATGCCAAGTGCACGCTTGTGTGACTCAGCAGCTGAGGAGTACTCTCCCAGGTTGTGTTGAGTAACCCCTAGCTGACGGTAGCTGCCGGCGGTGTCTACATGTTCCTCCCCAAGTAACTTTATTCTGATAACAAGTGCACGCTTTTGTGACTCAGCAGCTAAGGAGTAGTCTCCCAGGTGGTGTTGAGCAAACCCCAGCTCACGGTAGCTGTCGGCGGTGTCTAAATGTTCCTCCCCAAGTAACTTTATTCTAATGGCAAGTGCACGCTTGTGTGACTCAGCAGCTGAGGAGTACTCTCCCTGCTCGTGTTGGGTAACCCCCAGCTGACGGTAGCTGTCAGCGGTGTCTAAATGTTCCTCCCCAAGTAACTTTACTCTGATGCTAAGTACACGCTTGTGTGACTCAGCAGCTGAGGAGTAGTCTCCAAGTTTGTGTTGGGTAACCCCCAGCTCAAGGTAGCTGTCGGCAGTGTCTACATGTTCCTCCCCAAGTAACTTTATTCTGATGCTAAGTGCACGCTTGTCTGACTCAGCAGCTGAGGAGTAGTCTCCCAGTCTGTGTTGAGCAACCCCAAGCTCACAGTAGCTGTCGGCGGTGTCTAAATGTTCCTCCCCAAGTAACTTTATTCTGATGGCAAGTGCACGCTTGTGTGACTCAGCAGCTGAGGTGTACTCTCCCTGCTCGTGTTGGGTAACCCCCAGCTCACGGTAGCTCTCGGCGGTGTCTAAATGTTCCTCCCCAAGTAACTTTATTCTGATGCTAAGTGCACGCTTGTCTGACTCAGCAGCTGAGGAGTAGTCTCCCAGTCTGTGTTGAGCAACCCCCAGCTCACGGTAGCTGTCGGCGGTGTCTAAATGTTCCTCCCCAAGTAACTTTATTCTGATGGCAAGTGCACGCTTGTGTGACTCAGCAGCTGAGGAGTACTCTCCCTGCTCGTATTGGGTAACCCCCAGCTGACGGTAGCTGTCGGCGGTGTCTAAATGTTCCTCCCCAAGTAACTTTATTCTGATGCTAAGTGCACGCTTGTGTGACTCAGCAGCTGAGGAGTAGTCTCCCAGTTTGTGTTGGGTAACCCCCAGCTCACGGTAGCTGCCGGCGGTGTCTAAATGTTCCTCCCCAAGTAACTTTATTCTGATGCGAAGTGCACGCTTGTGTGACTCAGCAGCTGAGGAGTAGTCTCCCAGTCTGTGTTGGGCAGCCCCCAGCTGATGGTAGCTGTTGGCGGTGTCTAAATGTTCCTCTCCAAGTAACTTTATTCTGATGCTAAGTGCACGCTTGTGTGACTCAGCAGCTGAGGAGTAGTCTCCCAGTTTGTGTTGGGTAACCCCCAGCTGACGGTAGCTGCCGGCGGTGTCTACATGTTCCTCCCCAAGTAACTTTATTCTGATGCTAAGTGCACGCTTGTGTGACTCAGCAGCTGAGGAGTAGTCTCCCAGTTTGTGTTGGGTAACCCCCAGCTGATGGTAGCTGCCGGCGGTGTCTACATGTTCCTCCCCAAGTAACTTTATTCTGATGCTAAGTGCACGCTTGTGTGACTCAGCAGCTGAGGAGTAGTCTCCCAGTTTGTGTTGGGTAACCCCCAGTTCACGGTAGCTGCTGGCGGTGTCTACATGTTCTTCCCCAAGTAACTTTATTCTGGTGCCAAGTGCACGCTTGAATGACTCAGCAGCTGAGGAGTAGTCTCCAAGTTTATATTGTTTAAATCCCAGCTGATGGTGGCTGTCTGCGGTTTTTTCATGTCCTTCGCCGAACAACTGTAACATGATTGTAAGTGCATGTTGGGCTGAGTTGACGGCCTCTGCTGAGTTATTTATACACTCCTGAAGGTCTGCAAGTTGTAAATAACATCTCGCCAGTGCTTCTTTGTGTAGTTTAAGAATTGGGTTATTGCTTTCTCTGATCTTTTGTAGTGACTCCTGATGATAGGCGATTCTTTCCTTGGCAACTGATACACCTTCCTCATTCTTATTTAAAAACATCAGCAGACCGAGGGAGTATTCAAGAAATTTGAACCAACCAAACTTCGTCATTCCAGTTGCTGATTTAGTGTCTTCGTGAACTTTAAGCATCAAAGTACTGAAAAATTCATTGATGTCGCGGGTGGAGATTTTTCCTATTACTAATTCAACAAGAGTCATGACTTCCATTTCAATTGGGTAGTTTGCTTTCTCTTTGAGTGGACTTTTCCTTTGCTCGTGCGCATCTAGTCTTTTTTCATTGACGTCAGGAATCATTAATAAATCAGTGTCTCCCACCTCCTTAACTTCTTGCAGCGCTCTGCCATAGAACATGGAGGACGTTTGGTGATCACTTTGGCTTTGATAAAAAACAGCAAGAATCTGAAAAGTAATGAGCCTTAGAACTTTGTGCTCAGGAGTGTTATTCATAAAATCAATAGCTTCTTGTAAACTTTGTACTCCATCCTGGGTCTTTCCCGTGACAAGTTTATGGATACCGAAGTAACATAAGTATTTTCCTTTATCACCGTCGAACCCGGTAGAGGTAGAACATTGAATTCGTTTGGCCTCCGCAAGCAGCTGTATCGCCCTTCTTTCATCTCCCCACATAATTTTTCCAAAGGCTTTGGACTGAAGTAGTTTCCCATGGAGATCTCTTCTTTCAACCTTATTGGCTGCAGTTATTGCTGAAAGGTAAATCTCTTCAAATTTAGCTTCCTCGTCCCAGTAGACGGTGTCAAGAAACATCTCTGATTTTACCAAAATGTTAAAGACTTTTTCCGCTGTCTTGCAGTCTGAACATCCATTAATTAGACTTTGAAAAATGCTCTTTTCATTCTCAAAGAACTCGATAAATGCTGTCATTGATTTTCCAGTAAGGAACATTTCATTTAATTTGTCAAACAAAGATATGAAGAAAGATAAAAAGCGAGTGTTTGCGAGTAGAATTGTTTCTTTCATGTCAAGCTCGCCTTTGTGCTTTGCGTACGACTGTAAAAGCTTGTGAATGGAGAACTCGTGCAAATTTGGACAGCTGTCAATGAGGGACCTCCTTTGTAGCTCGCGCAAAACTTTTTTGGCTTCGGAGGAACTTGATAGTCCTAAAACAGCTTTTGCAATCGTGAGATCAAAATTTTCGGGTAGAATACACAAGGATATCAGTGCCTCTTGATTCTGCGAAGAGAGTCTCTGGAAAGATGATTCAAATAGGGATTTTAGCCTCAAATCACTGGTATAATCTGGGTTGTCCAGCAGCTCAATTAGACTACGTTTCGACTGCAATAACTCATCAAGATCCGAACTACAATGGGCAAAATCTTCAAAAAGTGACGAGCACAAAAGCTTTATGGCTAAAGGCACCTGCCCACAGATCTGCACGATTTTCATTACGTTAGTTGTGTTCACCTCCGGAAGAAGCTGTCTCACCAAAGTCTTGGACGATGATGTTTCGAGTTCTCTTATCCTAACAGACTGGTGTCCCTGCAAAGACACATTCATAAAAGCCATTGACTCCCTCCTAGTTAAAAGAAAATCTACCTTTTCACTGCGGTTGAGAATCTCTTTCAGCAGATTCACAGTCTCCTCTTTCACGGTTGACGCACCACATTCAAACAAATCATCAGCATTATCAAGGATCAACACACAGTGATCCGACAGGCGTTCAAAAATGAAACCAATTTCATCTTCAACAGTTAAACTTTGCTTCGCTGATTTATCAGTCCGAAAGATGCTAAGTAGTTTTGACATTAAATCTCCTTTTGACTTCAGCCCACGTAATGAAATAAAGTAGACAGGCAAACCCCGTTCACGAAGATGATGCCCCACAGCAATTGCCGTGGACGTCTTTCCAAACCCTGGCGAGCCCCAAACGGATACGATTCGTGTCGAATCAGAAGTCATGTGACCAATAATCTGGTCACACTCCTCCTCGCGACCAGTGAAATGCGGAACCATCGGAGGGAGATTTGATCGAGGTAAAGAGAGTTTAGAACCTAACGAAAAAGCAAATAAAAGCATCTCTGAGTAAATGCTCTACCTTTTTTAGCGAATAAAGTTAAATCAGAAATTAACAAATGAAAAAAAAAAAAAAATTAAAAGCCTCCACAGTTCAATGCCCTATTCTAAAGCATGTTGGGAGTGGTTAGATCACAGTGAAGTGCAGCCAGGGAAAATACTAGGCATAATCGAATTTCTCTATCTACTTTTTCCGTGCTACTACAGCTTTCTTTGTACCCCAGAACAGAGCAGGGCATAGTGGAGGCTTTTGTGTGTTATCAGAAAGAACCTATCATTTTCCTCACTTTCTCAAACAGTTTACGGGTGAAGGAGCTAAATTAACGGCTATACAAAAGGTAGCATCTCTTGCAAAAACGGTGTGCTTGCAAAAGTTCCAAACCGATCTGAAGCTATAAGATGCGTACATTGTTCCAAAATAAAATGAAATAGAAAAATGAAGAAGAAAATCTACGTTAGTACAGCTTAGCCTAGTTTTCGTGCCGACAGAAGGAGTTGAAAGCTAATTTATTTGTGGCGCTTTCCCCATTGGTGTATCAATTGATCGGCTTTCAGTATCAAAAAAGTAGGTATGACAACTTCACCACTTCTGTTAAGGAAAATATGTACAGTCGTCTCCCGATAACTATTACTGCGGCTGGACAAGACCCTTGTCCTGATAAATGGATCAGGGGAAAGCTTGGTAAGATAACATTTAAAAAAATCGGCACGTAACGTGACAAACCAAACAATTAGCAGCATTATGTCAAGCAGTTGATCTATGAAATCGCGCAGTTCAAGTATTGGTCACGTTGGTTTCAATAATAACCAATCTTTTAGAACTGCTTACCTGAACTCTCCTCCTTCAGTAGGTCTTTGATCGTTTGGTTGAGCTCGGAAATTGTTTGCGTCACCATCGTTTGGCTAGAAGCGATTGTTTTCAGGTCCACAGTATCGTCACCACGTGATTCCTGTAATAACTTCATCTCACGTTTAAAAGCTTTTCTGAGTGCGCTGCTTTCAGTTTGAATCTCGGAAAACTTTGCATTTATCATTTCTTGGCCGGCAGCGTTTGCCATCCCAAAGGTCTTCTTCAGGTCCAAAGTGCTTTCTAGGTAAGATTCTTGTAAGAGCTTTAGCTCATCTTCTACATTTTTCACGCGTGCAATTCTTTCCTTGTCAAAGTCGGCAAACTTTCTATTTATCATCTCCTGGCTTGCTGCATCGACCGTTTCAATTGCTTTCTTCAGTTCTTGAATACCTTCCCTTTGCGATTCCTGTAGAAGCCTTAGCTCATCTTTCACACCTTCCCTGAGAGCTATGCCTTTATTCTGAAACTCGGCAAACTTCTCAGTCATCATCTCTCGGCTGGTAACATTTTCTGTTTCGATTGCCTTCTTCAAGTGTACAGTACCCTCTAGCTGTGATTTCCGAAGAAGCTTTAGGTCATCCTTCACATCTTTGGTGGAAGAAGTAACTTCTGTCTGAAGTTTGGCTATTTCCGCGTTGGTGATATCTTGACTTTCCGTTGTGGTCCTCTTTAGCGTCTTCTTCAGCTCTTCAGTACCTTTCCTTTGGGATTTTTTTAGGAGCTGCAACTCATTTTTAACTTCTTCTCTGAGAAATTCGTTTTCTTTTTGAACCTCTTTTCTGATGTCATCCCTTATCTTCTGAACTTCCTTAGTGGGAAAGTCAGACTCAGTCAAACTTCCAACAGCATCAATGGGGCCAGTATTGACTCCAAGCGCCTTGATCGCGTCTTTCGCGAGTTTAACATATCGATCAAACGTTGTTTTGTCCAATTCGGATTTAAATGCGTGACAGAACGAATTTCTCAACAAACGAATCTGATCGATCGCTAGTGCAATGGTTTCTGCGTTATCTCCAGTAGAACTAACCACAGAAGAATGGAAAGTACCATGTGGTAATTTACAAGGCTTCACGTACAAATCATAGAGCGTCCTATGATGGCCTTTGCTGTCTGGTAAAGCAAAGGACCGTGCATGGATGGTGGCCTGGAAAAGGGCTGTACAATCCCATTCATCAAAGGAGCGATTTGTGGGGACTTTGGTTGCTCCACCCTCAGTTCTTAAAAACAGCGTACGTACTTTATTAGAGTCATCCCACGCCTGGAAATTAGGGAGAGACGCAAATTTGGTGTCCCACATCTGTTTGAAAGCTTGACGTAATGCCTTGGGGATCTCATTGAGCGCGATGAGAGCAAACTTGAAGTAGTTCAATTGCTCGTTAGTGAATGGCTGTAACGCCATTATTGAAAGCAACGATTCTTGCCGGACTCCGGTGAAAACTTTCTTACATTTTCACTTAAAGCAGGTCTATGAAAATTAGAAAAAAGATAATAGTTAAATGTTAAACCGAGACTTTGACAATTTGGGGTGAAATAGCAGTGCTGTCGAAATTCTCTTCGAATCAGAAAAGGTGTTTTGATATTCCAGGTATTTTTTCGTAGCAGGTCTACCCTTTGCTATGGACACGCTGTAATCCCTCAGGAATAGAGACTGTATGGACTCTCAGATGTCTCATACTGGCGCTATTGCACAAGCCGGGTTTAACACGAATAAGAAAACTGTTCACGTAGAGCTCCGCTCTAATAAAGCCACCTTCGAGTGCATGAGTGTTAAAACTTGAATAATTCACAGGTGCTTTCCTTTTGCTTCACTAGCCCCAACGCTTTGTCTACAAAACTAAAACCGTCCCTATATCAGTTTGGGCTATTAGCAGCGGATAGTGTTTTGCTCATAGGTGTACTAATGCAAAACAAGTGTTGCTTTGATTACATTGTACGCATTGTTGAGTTATGAGCGTGTTTTCTATATCAAATTTTTGCTTATTTTTGAAAAAGAACAGACGAACAAACTATGGACTCAGAGCTGAAATTCAAAACCAAATCTCGTTGAAGGCTTCCGGCTAGCGCTCTCGACGCCCTGGATCTCCGCTTTGTAAACCGTGTTTTCTCGTTATAGACAAATTAAACAAACGTATCAACTGAGCCTTAAATTCCTGTCACGTGAAACTTTCTTTTCGAATTTAAAGAAAAGTTTAGAAACATTGTTCAATCATGGCCTGAAAGCTCATAACGTTTGAAATGTGAGTTACGAGATACAGCAGACTTTCGGCAAACAAATTATTTTTTCATTCTCATTCAACCACAAGCACCTCTACAGCGTTACTTTGCCGAAAGTCGAATTAGTTAAAAAATGGTTTTAAAAGGCGATCTTGATTCTGGGGAACGAGTGCCAAGTGCGAGAGATTAAGGTTTCCCCGCGCGAGAGTTACGAGAGAGCTTGGGTGCGAGGCTAGTACAAACATAGGTCGTGTGGCATTGATTATGTAGCCATGTGCAACAACTCAAATTGAAGTGATAAAATTCCCTCGATTACGTGTTACATGAAGTCAATTTCAAAATTCCGTAAAAACAAAGCGAGTCACACCACAGGGAAACCATACAAGCGGCGTGTCTGGTCGTTTGTTCGAAATATAAAGAAATGTATGGGAGAATATTGAAGAGTCATACTATCGTAAACTTATATCGAGAAATGTCTATGTTAGGCTCAAAATCAATGTAAACCTACCTCACTTGCTGTGTATTGTCGTTTCTGTTGTTCTAAATGGTGAATTTGAGCGATTTGGTAGATTCTGTGTTGAGTGTTGCTTCACGTTATAACAAGGAGACAAGGGTGGAAAGCTCATTTTCGACCGCTCCAGCGCGAAGCCGATTTTCACCCATAAATTATAATCGCCTGGCTTCTAAATCAAACACTAGATAAACTAAAAGGTTGACGCTTCTTCTCGTGTCATTCAAACGGAGATCCATTCAAAATCCAAGCGCTAACCGCCGAAAAAGTTTCGGGTTGGTCAGCGGTCTTAATGGCGATCGGATGTGTATTTTCGTCGCCTTGGCTTTTGCTGACCCGTTTGATCTTTCTGATATCCTCTGGACGACAAAAGGATTTAAGTAGTTTTTCTATTGACTCGTTGCATCTGCCTATGAAGTCTGGTTCTCATGTGGTAAATTTTTCGCTGAATTTTCATCACTCCTCTTCGTGGAATCATGTCTGCCATTTGTAGCCTTTGCAACACGCAGGAAAAGATATTTAAGCTTGTGGGTGAGCTAGTATGCAAATTCCGACAGCAGTTTCCAGCAAACTCGTCTTTTCAAAAGCGGCGACGTTTCTCTCAACCCTGAACGATTTCTCATAAACGCTCAATCTGTAGACGAACCGTGGCTCGAAACCATCAAGCTATAAGCTGCGACTCTTGCTCCGCCAATATTAACTGATGCAAAAAGCCGGTGATATCTGTTGGACTTGTCCTCGCTGCCTTCTATCCACGTTACCTTTTGCCCACGTTAGCGACAATGAGCTTGTAAATCACTTTTCCACAATAAACTCCACACAGACCACCGAAACTATGGTCCAGCTACTTCATTCTTCTTCTAGCGCCAGCTTTTCAAAGCCCGCCTTTGGATCGGGAAGGCTTCGTTGCTTACTCACAAATGTTCGATCACTGAAAAACAAATTGTTGGATATTCAAGCTGCAGTTTATAGCGCTGGCCTGGATATCATAGCCGTTACTGAAACATGGTTAAACTCATGTAATCTTGACCATGAAATCCTTCCTTCAGGTTGCCAGTTACACAGGAAAGATCGACAGGATCGTCAAGGTGGAGGAATTCTGTTTGCATTACGGAATGATTTTGTGGTAGTCAGAAGATACGATCTGGAAACTGATTGTGGGCTAATGTGGAATGAACTGTAAACTGCTGCCGGTCTTAAGCTCCTGTTTGGTGTCTTCTACCGTCCCCCAAATACTGATATAGAATACATGCTTCTCCTTCAAGAATAGGTAAAACAACTTCACTTTCAATAAGATTTTCCTCGTTGGAGATTTTAATCTGCTTAACTTTGACTGGATAAATCAGATACCCCTCTCCACTGATCAACTTTACCTGAAGACCTACGAAATCATAAGCGACCTATTCCTCACTCAAGTAATTACTTCTGCTACTCGTGGTAAAAATATTCTGGACTTGGTTTTGACTTCCACGCCTGACTTAGTTACTGATCTGTCCTTGAGCGCGGGTTTCTTACATTCCGACCATCTCAGTATATCCTTCAGTATCTCTATCAAACCTACATGCTTCAGAGCCACGCCAAAAGAAATTTTAAACTTTAAAAAAGCAGACATGGATGAACTGAGGAAAACCCTGTCCTACATACTTTGGCATGCTGCTATTTTAGATGATGACATAAACATGACCGTAATTAAGTAGGAGGACCTTTTCTGGGCAGCAGGGAATGAATTTGTTCCTCGCAAAAGGGTCAGGGACAAGCAGACACCCCCCTGGATAGATTCTGAAGTAAAGGCACTGAAGAAAAAGGACAAGGCAGTCGAAGAGCTTTGAAATAAAAAAACCAAGACCATATCAACAATTTTAAATCTCTTAGAAGAAACGTAAAGAAACTGATCCACAAAAAGTACACTGACTACCTATATAACTTTGCTGATTCTGTTGAAAGGGAAACCAAGAAGTTTTGGAGCTTTTACTGCACTAAAACAAAATCTAGAAAACTTCCACTGGCTATAAAGAGAAACAAAGACGACAGAAACCCAGTCGTGTCATCCTATGGTAAAGCGAATCTTTCTAATGAATACTTCCACTCAGTTTATAGTCATGCTTATGCTGAACCTCCACCACCGGGATCTCACCCTGTTTTACCTATTTATGAAATTTCAACTGTGGCTTTCTCTGTTTCTGAGGTAAAATCCATCTTCGAAAGCCTGGACCCATCAAAAAGTCCTGGACCAGATGGCATAACTGCCAGGCTCTTGAAAGAGTTTTCTTCTGAAGCAAGTGACTCATTTACATCAATTTTCAACAAGTTATTAACAAGTGGTGTTTTCCCAGAGAAATGGAAAGACTCAAATCTCACCCCTGTTTTTAAATCTGTTCAAAAAGATGTAGTTACCAATTATAGAGGTATCTCAGTTTTGTCCATTATGTCAAAAGGACTTGAAAGATGTGTCCATACCTACATCTACAGCCATGTCCAAGACCTTCTTCACCCAGAACAACATGCTTTCAGAAAACATAAATCTTGCGTCACCCAACTTGTTCAATATATTCATTCACTGGCAAAAATACTTGACTCGGGTGGTCAAACTGATGTCATATACCTGGACATGGCAAAAGCTTTTGACCGGGTACCACATGAGAAAGTTATGTATAAACTCGAAATGCTTGGCTTTGGAAATCCATTATTAGCCTGGATCAAAGACTATCTTACAAATAGACGTCATAGAGTCCTCATCGAAGGCATTGCGTCAGACTGGAAGCCAGTTACTTCCGGAGTTCCTCAAGGATCTATCATTGGCCCCATTCTATTTCTTGTATATGTAAATGACATTGCGGAAAAACTTTCTACTGGTACCAGTCTTCCCCTCTATGCAGATTATGCGAAGTGTGCCAGGGTGATTAACGACCTTAATGATTGTTACACCCTCAAAAACGATCTGTCAGCTCTACATGACTGGAGTAAACTATGGGAAATGAACTTTAATTCACAGAAATGCAAACAGCTCTGTATAACAAGGAAGGAAAAGCCAATCCACAATATCTATCATCTTGGTACGGAACAATTACTCCTATCTGACACGGAAAAGGATCTAGGTATAATGCTACATCACACACTAGCATGGCATGACCACATCTTTACAAAAGTAAATTCTGCTAATAAGATCCTGCGGCTAATTAAACGGACATGTGGAAATCAGACACAGTCTGCTGTGATTTGCAAGCTTTACATACACCTTGTGCGGCCTCACCTTGAATACGCCTGCGAAATCTAGTCCCCTCACCAAGCCTTTTGGCAGGACATGATTGAAAGCGTTCAGAGGCGAGCCACGCGACTCATGATCAAAGGAAAATCTAACATGGAGCGGTTGAAATCTCTCCATCTTCTAACCCTTAAGTCTAGAAGTACTCTACTTGAAGTGATCTTCTTTTAAAAATGTTAAAAGGGACTCTTAAATGTTAACTTATCTATTTTTATTATTTCCAGAAAAAATACAGCATTATGAACTAAGAAATGCTGATTTGTCATTTAAAACTCAATATGCGAAAACAAACATGCTAAAATATTCCTATTTCGATAAAACAGTTAAAGCCTGGAATTGTTTACCTATGCATGTCAGAAAGTGTGAGTCTCTTTCTGATTTTAAAAGTCTTTGTAAGGCTTATTTATACCAGTTAGACACTAAATTAACCTAATTTATTATTATTATTATTATTATTATTATTATTATTATCCTTATTATAACTATATCATTATAAATATATATAGGTATGTGTAGTGTTTTTCTTTTTCGGGTGGCCTTTTTTAATGGGAACCTGTTCCTGTTTCTTGGCCTTCCCCTCAGCTTTGTATATGTGTTAAGTTTGTTGAGAAAACGATTAAAGGAAAGTAAAGTAAAGAAATGCAGCTTTCCAAGCGATCACCATCCGCGGCACAGATTTCGTGTGCCAGGGAGCAACCGTCACGCTGTTTGCTCCCGCACACGAAATCTGTGCCGCGGATGCCGATCGCTTGGAAAGCTGCATTTCTCGAAACTTTTTTGGCGGTTAGGGCTTGGTTTTTCAATGGATCTTTGATTGAATGACACGAGAAGAAGCGTCAACCTTTTAGTTTATCTGGTGTTCGATTTGGAAGCCGGGCGATTCTAATTTCTGGGTAAAAATCGGCTTCGCGCTGGAGCGGTCGAAAATGAGCTTTCCACCCTTGTCTCCTTGTTATAACGTGAAGTAACACTCAACACAGAATCAACCAAATCGCTCAAATTCACCATTTAGAACAACAGAAACGACAATACACAGCAAGTGAGGTAGGTTTACATTTATTTTGAGCCTAACAGAGACATTCCGCGATATAAGTTTACGATATTACGACTCTTCAATATTCTCCCTTACATTTCTTTATATTTCGAACAAACGACCAGACACGCCACTTGTGTGGGCCCCCTGTGGTAACACGATATGATAATGATTTTCACTCGAGTGTTCGATATTTCATTCAGCGCGAACTTCTCAGCATTAACTAACAAGTATATGAGTACCAGTTAAGGTACTAGCGCAGAAACATGCAGGGCGGGGGGGGGGGGGGGAGGGGAATAGGCGATATGCATCGTGAATTTAGTTTGCAAAATATTAGAGATATTTTAAGCCGATTTTGTAATTTTTTCTGGCCTCAGTCCTCTAATCGTTTGTGTCACGTATAGGTAAAATTATAATTTACTTCTTGGTGAATCTTTTCATCCTCTGACTTCCACCGGAAATTTTTAGTTTTCCTGATAAAACGGATTACACGCCTACGAAAACTATCAATCACGGAAGAAACTGAACCGGAATACTTTCGATTTCCTTAAACGTCTCAGATTACAAGAGACATGATTTTAGTTCATATCATTTATTTCGTTCGATGTTTAGGGGTTTTGTTTTGCCTCGAGCGAGCGAAATCATTTCCACATCGCATTCTAAGGTTCACTCGTGGCTGATTGGAAACATTCAGAACAGAATTCCATTTTCTGCATTTTGATCAGTTCACTTTAGTCACACCTGTCCAGCTATTTCCCATGTGGTGATTATTCGAAGTCCTCCACCACAAAGACAAAAATACTAAGTACGACTTGAGATGGGATAAGTAAAACACTGGGTGCTGGAAGAAGTAGGACATATTTTGTTTTATCAGCCTATGGAGTCCGCAAAAATTTGAACTCTGAGATGACGAATATCGTTGTCAATAAGAAAACAGGCCACGCTAAACCACTTAGGTACAGAACTGCATGCAGTTGCAAAAATGGCAGATTTGGCGAGATTTCGTTAAATCGAGTGAATGTTTATGGATTCGAATGTCTATTTATCGTATAATTATTAGCATTTAGTGCGTGTTCAAACAGGTCACGACTTACGAGAACGTTAGACGCACGTTGGATTGTTCAAAACAAGTGTTGTTTTAGCTAACAACGAACCAAGAACATTCTGTGGAGCCAAAAGGTCACAGAGGTGCACGCATACGTGTAGTGCTTTTGAATATACCTGTCTTTTTGCTGATTTTTGTGACTTTACTCTTTGTAGCATTGGTTGATCGAATAAATGTTCACAACTGTTTTTAATTGTCCTTACTCATTTGCCTAGAACGAACGGTTCATTAGCATATAACGAACGCACGCCGGGTCAGCTGTCTCGAAAAAAGTCACCACTTGGCTACCGCGGTCAAATTAGCGGACATTCCCAAAACAAAATGGCGGCTAGGAGAGAATGCTTTTCCCGTGAGCAAATATTATTGAACAAGTTTCTGTGGAAAGTGTAGAAATCGTGGAAGGTGAAGGCTTGGAAGTTAGTTTCGCGGATGTTTTGGAGAGTTCGATTAGTGAATTTAATGTTCTACGGCCTTCCATTCCGTATTTTTTGGATTTAAAGGAGGCAGTTTCTCAGTCGTTAACGAATGTCTACTCGAAGATGGAGTCCATGGTATGGATAGGGCTCTAATGTCTTCCATCCCAGCCTGGCCCATGATCTCATCAGAAGTTCTGATGAAGCTAAATAGGATAGGGAGGCGAACGTCCGCAAACCCAAAGGCTTCAAATCCCTGGACCATAGAGGTAAAGCGTGACCTCCCTCAAGAGGTATTTGATATAGTGATGAAGTCTGTGCAAGGGGCACCTTCAACATTTGGAGTTTCAGTGGAGGAAAGTACAATAACAAACTGCCAAAGAAATCGTATCCTCCGTGATTTTTCGAAGTTTTCTGGCCTCCCTAGGAGTGAAGTTGTCAGAAAGCTAAAAAAAAACATTTGGGGAAACGTAAAGGCTTTAAGGCAGAGGTGCTTGTGAGCAGGGAGAGGCCTTTTGTACTAGCCTATAATCGCAAGCGAAAGCAGCTAACTCTCGCTTGCAATTATGGCTGTTGGAATGAGTGGATACAGTTTTCATGGGTAATAACAAATATAAGGCATCAAATTACCTTCTCTTTTTGATTTTATTGTGAAATATACAAACTATTTTTAAGTGTTTTGATACAATTAACTTATAGCTGATGTATTTGGTGTTCAGTCAATTGGACCTGTTATAGCACTTATGTAATCCCTTTTTCCCCAGTTAAAAACTAAATATGTTATAGAGCACCTGGAGCAAGCTGATACAAGTTTCTTCTTCTTCTTCGAGAATTTTTAAGTCTATTACTTTACTTTAGGGACAGTGACTAACACAACAGCTGCGGCTACTCTGGTCACTCTGCACACATATACAAACCTGCATGTTATCTACTTGTCATTATTTTCTTCACCTAGTTGTATATGTCATCTTATACTGTATTAATCTGAATATAGTGCAAAATAAACTGGGAACTTGTAACTTGGCTGAAGGAGTCATGTACTGTTAACATTTTGTGATAGAATGTAGTGACACAAATTCACCAGTGCTTTCTAATATCAGTCATATTTTAATATTCTAATAACACACAGTAACTGAAGGCACTAGGAATCTGTTATTTCTGAGACATCCACTTTGTAGGGCAATAGCTATGTTACTGTATTGTTATGCTATCATTGACAGTGAAACTATAGAAACTTTTAATGGCAATTTTTCTGATAGAATACCATTCACATAGAAGATAGAGACTGTAAACCTTAACAAAATTAGTTTTGTGTAGCCTTTCAACTAGGGGTTGAATTGATCACTGCACACAAAACTTTTCAAAGTCTTTTATAATTACATGTATGTGTTCACTGTTTTCATAGAAACAGCACTGTTATATTTATCATTTTCCTTTAGGCAATCACAAGTGTCTTACCGTAAAGTTAAAAAGGAAGTCAAAAACAGGCCTGCACAGACTTCCACTGTGGTTTTTGTGATTGTGTCACGATATCTAAGCCTGCAAATTATAGTTTTTCTCTTACAGGCATGTCTTTTAGAGATTTACCCCTTTTTTAAGATATGATCAGTGCTTTATAAAGGTCATTTGTGTCTTGCATTAAATCATGGCAAAATATCATAAATTAATTTATTTCTCTTCATTTGTTATACAACTGATTTACTGATTAAAATGCTGAGTTTTAAGTGAATTAAAAAAGGAGACAACAGTTAATTACAATAACTGCATGCTCTAAAAGCACTCTTTTGGTGACTTCACTTATCAATTCATGTACCTAACTTAACCTTTGATTGATTGTATTGACACTCTCTGAAACTAGGATAATCCTGCAGCAATTTTTCCTTTCACACTTTTGTGAAACAGTGTCATGAGGTGATCACTACATAAACAGCAGCTCTTATCAGTGTGATCAACTTTATGTAGTCCACAGTAGCAGTTGTTACTGTCATTAAAAACTCTTTGAGGAATGTAACCATTTTTAATAGGAGTGTAAGAACAAGGTTCATGATGCTATTCAGGTAACCAAACCAACATAATAAATTCATGCCTGAAAATTTCAGCTCATCGATGTTGGTATGTAGTGTTTGCACTTAACTTCTGTAAAGCTATATGTTTGGCTTCTCTGCCCTCCATTGTTACGGTTAAAAGACCTTAGTTGAGCCTATTTATCATGGACCTGCCTGGCATGAGCAGGCACAACATGGCCAATGGTCCAGATAGTGGGATTTACTGAGGTGGGTAACAGTAGTGCATTGGCACGATAGTACTCTTTTGCTAATTGCTGAAGTTGCTCAAGATGAGTATCTTCCACTTCAAATCAATTGATGATTGAGCTCAAATCCCTCAGTCTTACACCAATTTTAGCTAGGGAAAGCAAATTCTGTCTTTGTTTTGGACTGTCATTGTCCTGCCTCAAAAATGTCAGCAACCTTGCAGAGTTGTGACAAAACAACCGTGACTCTTTTCCTGTAAAGCGATATTGCAAATTCCCTTGCTTACCCTGTGTTTTGTCAAACCATTTATGGGCCTTTTTAGCTAGGCAACCAGCCTTCACTTCACATTTAAGTGCAGTGACCAGTCTCTCCAAAGAGGTATCCTTTGGAACCTCTGCAAATGTTTTGCATGTTGATGGTATGTAGGACTTACCCACTGCCTCCTTCAACAGCACTTTGAAAAAATACCCCCAAGCATTATTTTTGAGGTGAAGAGGCTCTACATGAGCTTTATCAATTAATTTACCCACCAAAGGAATATATTCTCGACGGTTCTTTTGACGAGCTATAAAATCAGTAACCTTGGACCTCTTGTTTTTCGTCAACAAAGGTTTTCCTTCCAGTGAGGCCTTACAGCCTTCGCATCTTTAAGTCTATTGGCATACTGCCAGGGCTTCCATTTACATGAAGGACTGGAGCCAAATGTCCCCCCTAAATCAGTATAGTCTTTTGCACTTACATTTGCAAAAGGTGAAAAGAATGTAGCAGAATTACTAAGCTCTCTACCAAGCATTGCTAACATTTTCATGTCATTAGGAAGCTCTTCAAAATGAAATGACACATGTAAACCATTAATTTCAAATACACATCCCTCTAGATCCCTAATTTGTTTACATACAAAGTTTATGTACTTTTTCACAACAAGGGAGGTCTCCTCTACATTACCCCCAAAGACTAAAAAATTGTCACTGCTGGATGCCACTCTCTTTCCAACATTAAGAAAGCTGATAAGGAATGAACAAGCAGATTCATTTTTACCAAAAGTGCATCCATCCCCCCCCCAAATGCAACGAGAAACCTACCCTCTGTTTCTCCAAACCATTTTAATGCACCTTTGCGTTTCCCCTGCATGTTTAAATAAAATTTTGCTAGTCGGGGCAAATACTCTCTTAAGTCTCTAAAGCACCCATTAATATTCTCATCATCAATGTCTGTAGAGAATTCTTCTTCAATGGAATAGACCTTTCCCACATCAATCCTCTTAATTTCATTTACAAGAGAATTGTAAGTAAGTAGTTTTGGTATAGGGCAGTTTGACAATAAACTTGATAGCTCTCTTACCCCCTCCCCTCCCCTCCCCCCCCTTAGCATCACTGGACTTCATTGATGAAGCCAGCCTCACAGCTTGGTATTTCCTTTACCCCATTACCCCAGATGTATAATAAGTAGCTATGCTACGCAATACATTATCTTCTGAACATTCAAATTCTGCCAACTGTTCTTTTTTACATTGCTTGATGATATAATTTGTAACCTTACTGTTAGATAATCACCTAGAACACTGGTTTTGCACTTTGTAGATGTGATGTGGAAGAGACCATCAAGTGCAGGTCTTTTATTGGAAATTGTTTCTCCATGAATCTTCATGGCAGCTTCAAATGTTTCTTTACATCTATGCTGTGGTGTCTTAGGTGAGACAGTGTCAGTTGGTGGACACACATGAGTCACTGTTTACAAA
Organism: Stylophora pistillata; assembly: GCF_964205215.1. Classification (NCBI taxonomy): domain Eukaryota; kingdom Metazoa; phylum Cnidaria; class Anthozoa; order Scleractinia; family Pocilloporidae; genus Stylophora; species Stylophora pistillata. Next base: position 4,784,917 of record NC_142527.1, read on the forward strand.
AATGAGACAACTGAATATGCCTTTTTATTTTTTCATAGCTTCTAATTCTGAATTCTCAGATAGAATGGTGTTGTACACTTGAGACAATAGCCACATCTAATACTGTAATCCAGAAAGTATCCTTGCAATATACATATTCAAGATTGCATAATATGTTTAAGTTATCATCTCAGCATAAAAATAAGAGAATTATCCAGTATCATAAAGAATACCCTGACCTCTCTTGTTCCCTCCTATAATTATTATTTTCAAACAAACATGACATAACAACATATCTTTATTTCTCCTTCTGGGGTGTGAGCTTCTTTTTGTTGACTCTCAGTCTGAAAATATTCCCTAAGCTTAAGTCTCCACATTTTACAACTTTAATCTGTTAATAAAATGTCTCAAAAACATTACAGTCAAAACTTGCAGAGCTAAAAGATTCTGTGTTTATGCATGTAGATATATGCTAATTATATTACAATAATCTTAAATTGCATGTAGTACTGTGCATTTTCCTTTTAAATTTGGTAATTTTGGTTTGCCTGGGCTTCAACAACAAAAATAAGCACGAAACAGTGTTTACCAGATCAAAACCTGATTTCTCCTCACCTGCACGACTATTCGTATTATGATTGTCTTGGAAGAAGTTCTTATTGGTTTATGTTACAAAGTGAGGCCAATGTGTTTTAATAAAGAGCTGATAAGGGACTAAACAGTGAAACATATAGACTAAATAATCAACGATGGATTTCAAAGACTACCTTTATAATAAGTTAGGGAAATCATACAGTTGCGAGAACGGATTCTAGTGGTATTAATTTCATTTCAACAGAAGGCCGTCATTCTTAATTTCGGCCCTGTGTTTACCTTATCTTCCAGTCTCTGAGCTTTTCGCTGGAGTGTTTTCACCTCTTTGGAAAGCTGAGAAAGACTGGCTTTCTCTCTGGCGAACTCCTCCTGCAAGCTTTTCCTTGCCTTGTTGTATTGCCAGACAGCAAAGCGGTTATATTGCTTTCGTCTGAGAGGCATATCACTGGTGTTGAAGCTTCGAAAAGTAAGTCTTGATCATTTCAGTACCAGTCTGTTCATACTCAAGTGTAACACAAACCACTCATAAAAAAGCAATATTTCTGAAAAAGTAAAACGAAATCCCCAAAACGAAAAACATACGTTTCTAACCGAAGGTTTGTAGTTTCCATTTTTGCAACACTTGATGTTATGTTCAGAAGAACGAAAAAGCCTTTTGAAGCTGAAGTTAGCCATTTTTAGAGCAGTTCCTCACGGCTCCATGATAAGGCAAAAGCGAAGACAAAGGAAAACTCACATATTTAACTTTTGCCGTTGAATTTGGTATCAAAATAAAGCTTGCTCTTCGTATTTTTGCAGGATAATTCTTTCAATTCATCCCGTGCTTTCCCAAACAGCAACGCGAGCATTATATATACCATTCCAAACTAGTTTCCAGGGCCATAACTTATGACAACGGCCATATCGCCATCCTTGGCGACATAGCGTGACCAAAAATTGCCGACAGCTGACCCGGCTTGACGGGTTATACGAATTGGCTCTATTACGCGCGACTTGCAAGTTAGTTTCATTATCAGTTACATGGATCATGCATGTTCGTCTGAGTCGTTATCAGCTAAGACGGCGGGTGTTGTGTTTAAAGCATTGCTTGTCTGTTTAACAACTTCACAAAGCGAAGCGCCTCCCGAATAGCTACCAGAATAGTTAACCATCTCTTCCGGTAGCTAAACTGTGTTGCTTTTGACTTGCTGAAATTTCTTTGATCCTCTACCGTAACAGATTAAATTGCAACAGATAATGAAAAATATGGTATAATGCAAACAGATCATTGAAATATCTCATACGTTCGACTTTTAGGCGTTTTGTTGTCAGTTTTGGAGAGCGAAGTTGTTGCCACACCACACATACCGTTCCTTAATTGTGTGTTTGCGTGTTTTAATTCCAAACCTAACAACCATGCACCTCAAGTAAATCACACAAGTTTACCTACCTATCCTACTGTGATTCCATAGAATTCTTCCCCGAACGGACCAAAGGGTTGAGTAAGAGTTCAGAAAAAACAAGAGTGAATATAGTCCTACACGAAACAAGAAATTTGTTGATTCACCTGGGTTAGCAGATCACGTGCCTTTCTGCGTCATATACCCAATAGCATCAGGCGGTGTGCTCACTGGGATTGCGATGCATTGTGGATGAAGGATTTACAAGAATGGCGGCGAAAATTTGGTAAGTTGGTGAGTTTCGGCAAGCATTTTCCACCTAAAACAGAATGTATCTCTTTGGTTTTTTTGCCGAAATGTCTCTTTCAACTTCCAAACAGTTAAACAACATGGCTTTTGGGTTCAAACGAAAAACACTCTTTTGTTTCTAATAGCCCATTTTATCTACGCCATTTTACTGTGAAATTGACACCGTTTCTTAAAAGCTTAGAATTTCTTACCTCCGTCAGTTTGAGTGATAAAAAAGGTGTAAAACGCTTCTTTGATAAGGGTTCCAACCCTGTATATAAACGCTCCCCAACGTTCCCCAGTTCATCTTTAGATATAACCGTTTGAACATGGTTAACTTTTAGGTAAATATGGCGACCAAGAGGCCTGTTGTTGTTGAGGGGAATACGCCAGGGAAGCCGGAAACTAAGCGCCCTTCGACCACAACTTCCACTGAAAGGTCATCGCGAAAAACCCTGATTTCAGAAGGATGCATCTTAAACAGGGCAGTAGAAAAAAGAGAATGGTCTGAAGCAGAAAACTCCTCTTTAGTTCAATATATTTGTCTGTTTTGGGATGATGCGGTTTCTGACAAGTGGCCGATGCATAGGGACTCTGAGTTTTGGGATGCGTGTGCTAATGCAGTGAATAAAGCGTGTAATTCTTCAAGGACGGGTATGTTGACATTTAAAGAGTTTAGTCTAAAATTTTCAAAACAATGCATCATCTGATTGGATCTTTCTGCTATAATCTGGCAATATTGTCAGTTGTTGTAACAATTAATATTCAGAGGAATTGTACTAAGTAAGTGGATATTAACCCTTGTTGAATTATAATGATGTTGTTCCAAAGACTTTTTGCATGTATTTACTTTTTTTATTATTATTATTCCTTTAAGGTTCTTCTTGTAGAACAAGGGTTACAAAACATCTTTCAAGAAAGTTCAAGTCATTATCAGAGGCAGAGGAGGCACTTGAAGTGGATTATTTCAACAGCACGTTTGATTTTAGTGAAGACCACAAGAGCACTCCTCAGAAATCTCGAGATACTACTCTAGATGAACCCCTTTCACCAATATTCAGTTGCTCCCCATCAAAGGATGCAAGGCCAATGGCAAGCAATGTTGGAGAGTTGATTAAGGATTTTATAGCATGTTTCAAATCTGCAATTTCTCAGAGATTGCAAACACAGATTATTTCTTATTTTCTCAAGGTGACCATTATCCAGAGTGTTGGAGAGGACTTTTATAAATATGTCAATGCAGATTTCCTCCCATCAAGTTTGAGTGCCATGAAAACATTGTTCACTAACAATAAACACAACTTGATTTACTATCTTAGTAAATGTTTTCAAGATTCAAATCCACGAATGCCAATTAACAGAATGCCCTATGGTTTGTTAGATTAAAACATCCGATTCTTTGCTAAGGGTAGTACGCAGAACCTTGGCATTGAAGACCACCATGCTTCATGGCTGGAAACAATGTTTTTGCATTTTGGCCACAAGTGGCTGTGCCTTCATAGGGGACCAGCTTGGCAATGTGATGTGGACACTCACAGTACCATTGAGAGTCCCTTGCAGGATAATGAGTGCAGTACCAGTTCTGTAGGTACATTGGATGAAGAGGACATCATCCAAATTGCTCTGCAAGAGTCGTCATTGTCAGTAGATGACCTAAACCTCTCAAATGAAATGTCAGAAGATTCCTGTTGCAGTACTGAAGGTCAGGAACCTGAAGATGAGGTACATGTTCTGCATTTGTGGACTCATGTTTCTCAGTCAACAACAGGAGATAGAGTTGGGTGTAGTTGCCCCTCAAGAAATGGAAAAGTTTCATCGGATCCAACCCACAATGAGTAGTGGACAGCAAAATCCTGGAATGTACAATCCATTGAAGGTTTCTATAATATTCATGATTTGTTTTCCCCTATAATACGTATGATAACAACAGAACAAAAACAATGTGCATTTTTTTATAAAACAACTTTTTTTTAAAAAAGGAACTTTTACTTTTTTTTTTTTTTTGGTCAGTCCCTTACCATGAAGAAAGATGAATGATTTTTTAAACTATAACTGAACATAATGGAGTAATTTGTAAAAACTCACGAAGGTGCATGATAATGATTGTGTGTGATAGGTCTTGGTTTAATAACATCTACATATGTTGTGTCAATCTTGACATTCAGTACAAAATTCCAGGTTTTTGTTTTCTTTTTTTTTTTTGAAAGAGCAAAGTAAACATTGCCAGCCTAGGGGTACGGCAGATCCAGAAGCGTATTGCATCATCAGGATTCTCCAAAACTGTTGATATTCAATTAAGCTGTTTTTTTTTTTTTGTTTGAGGAAAGAAACAGTGACATTGTCATTACCTTTCTTTGCTTTCATCATTTTGATTAAGGGTTTGAGGTAAAAAAAAATCACAGTCAGTAGCACCTGATTACAAGAGAAGTGAGTTTCTTACCCAATTTGTATAAGGATGATGCAGATTTGTGAAGAATGATATGATTTATAATATATGCTACACATAAGTTACTTTATTTTGCTAATGTTCCCTCTCGATGATATTATAAGAGCCTTTTTTGTCAGGTCACTATCGTTTTGTTCTGTTCAGCCAAGATAACAAAGCAATAACATTATTATCCAAGACAGTACAATTGTACGATTGTAGTTTTTGTTACATTTAGGTGGAAGCACTTAAGAAGGCCAAAGAATGTAATCCACAGGGAAGGTGGTGGATAAAAGCCGAGGCATGTGACGTGAGAAAGGGCTTGAGAGAAAGTGTGCGTGGAATCTGGGCTGGTGATGAGGATATGGGGGATGGGTCATTGCAAGCATTGTATGCTGAGTACATAAGAAGATGTTCCTTTGTGAAGAAAGTGGGTACATCTGGCAGGTCGGGGTTGATTGTGAGAGATGTGGAAAGGTTGCAGACAGAGATGGAGGAGGACTTGGAATTTTTAACATCAGGGGCAGAGGCTGCTAATGGATTGTACAGTAAGGCAGTGGAAGGTTCACGGTCATCAGACCGAACGATGATGGAATTAGCTTGGACTGTTGTGGGTTTTGAAGAACTAATTAAAAAAGTTAGAACTTTTCAAGTTCAGTTGAGTGTTTTTAGGCAAATGGACAATGACAGTGCATTCACAGATTTAACATCACTGAAGTGGAACATGTTAAGCTATCTCAAGGATCTGTTCACCAAAAAGGGTACTGCTACCAGCCATATTTTGGTATTCATGATTGCTGATGAATTGCGTAATCGAAAACCATATGCAATTCCAGTGAAATTTATGCCATACAAGTCCCTTACAGACTCTAAACTGAGAGAAATGGAACTTCAGGTGGAGGAAGCTATGAGAAATGCTGGCATGACCATTGTGGGTATGCATTACAGTTGCTCTGTTTTTTCTTATTTTCAATGTTATTATTATCATCATCATCATCATAATCATCATCATCATCATGACGGTTGTAAGAACTTATGTATGCCATAATATTATTACTACGTGTAGGAATAAATAATCTCTCCAGACTTATTAAAAGCTAAATAAATAAATGAAGTTTAGTGACTAAAAATCAATATCTTTTTTTATTACTATTATTATTATTATTATTAATATTATGATTATTAATGTAATTTGTTTCCAGATTTAAATGCACCTGTAAAAACAATGATCTTTCTAATTTTTACTGTGTTTATCAGGTCTTAGGTCTTTGGTTGAGTTGTGTTAGTGACTCTTGTCTATTTCTGTCTTCAGTTGGAACATTTCAAATGGTTTGTTATTTTTTCCCATACTAGATTATTTTGCTTAGGACAGAACAGACCAATGTACATGCTGTTTTTTTGTCATTGTTCAGGTTTTACAACTGATGGGAAATTTAATTCCCTTCGAACTGCTGGACATTTACGACCAATTTCTGTGCTAGAGATAATTAAAATGTCAAGAAATGAAGCACGACACATGAGTCCCAATAGCATTGCTCGCTTCTTTCAACTGAATAGACAAGGTAGGTGTTATGAGGTGTCCCTCACTGGGTTTATTATTAATTTTGCACTACAGTAAATTTTGTATCCTCTTGCTCTATTTACTCAGATAGTAAATTTTTAGAGCTAGAAGGCCCTGGAAAACTGCTTTACACAAGATATTTCTTACAATGATGTTCTTCTTAAAGGAAACCCATTAGGTCAACATGCAGCTGTTTCTGTAGAGGATGTCATGTGGATGCATTCGCTCATGTCACACGACTCAGTTCCATTTGAGAGAGCCTTATTTATCCTGAGAAGAAAGCTGTTTCCCTTTATGCATGATCCACACCCTTGGATTAGAGGTAAGTGCATGGTCATTTTTTGCCATGTAGAAGCCAGCATAGTTCTTTCTGGTATTATCTTCTGTCTATTCCATTTCTTTTGAAAGGTGCAATGATACAACAAAGCAATGTAGTTTATAAAATGTAGAGCGTTCTGTGGTTAGAGTTCAATATAGCACCTTTCCTGAAAAGGTAAAATAAATTTAGTTGAACAGATAACAAAACATCACCTTTGATATTCAAGATTGAGTTGGAAACTAATTGAAAATACCTCTATTTTACAGACAAGCCAGAAGAATCAGAAGATGTGATGAAATCAATAATGGCCATTTACTTGTACAGAAGAAAAATTGAAGATCTCAAACATCACCTTAGTGATCCTGCAAACTTTTTGGACTACCTGTAGCAACCAGAGAAAGGTGCTAATGGTGAACGAATCCACCACCGTGAAGACCATAACCACCTTCTCAAACGCATAGTGTCTCGTCTTCGTGAAGGCCTTATTCTGGACATTGATTTAAGATACCTTAGAGATGCTCTGCATGACCCTGCTACTGGTTTGACATATGAGGCGCTTACTGGGAAGAACAAGCAGTCAGTACCTGACTGTGAGCGGCTCATTGGTCCCGGAGTCATTTCATTCCTTGAACGAAAAGGTCACATAGGTGGAGCCAGCATTATCAGACGGATCCACAACTGGCACAAAGCCTTTGATGGGAGAGGACTTACCAAAGAACAGCGCTCGACTTATTGTAGAGACATGAAAGAGTGGTTGCTATCAGATTGGATGCCATGGTACAGTTCTCAACCTAACTTTAGCACTATTGATGTGAACAGGTGGGCTCTTGATTTCTTATCTTTTGTAGAGGAACCATTGATGATCCTTGAAGAAATAAGGATGTCTGGGTTCCCAGAAAGTTTAGAGAAGAAAAAAAAAATACTGAAGCCATTCATTACATGTATGTGATTTTTTTTGGCGTGGGTGTGGAAAGGGGCATTGCCCCATTTGTTAAGAATCTTTTGACCTCGACTGGGAAACTTTGAATTGTGGGATCCTTATAAGTAAACTTTCCTGCATTTTGTGAGGCATTTTTATGAATGGCTTCTTTATTATTTACCCATTTACTGCTTTGCTGAATATCACATTTGCTCTATCAACTGACCCCAGAGTAGAGTCTGTGTTTGTTTTGCTTACTGGCATTAATTTTTTGAGTTGTATGAAATCCTTTCTTATATATGGTTTATCATGTCAAGGCCTATAAAAGGGATCTGTGGCTTTACTCAAGAAACTATTGTAGGCCTGGTGGCAAACTTGGAGAGTAGAGAGTTACGACGTGTGGAATACCAGAAGAGAGGGCTCCCCCCTGAACACCTGAGAGCATCAGCAACTGATGACGTTGAAGGAATCATAGCCCTAAAACATGAAATGCTTGGAGACATTTTTGACGTTAAGCAATTTCTGGATGCACAGCCGAAAATTCTGAGTGAATTCAAGAAACGAATAGACCCGGATCTGGAATTTTTTTACTGGTCAGGGGCTAATGAACGGTACAGAGACTTTGAACTTCCTTCCTTTAATGAACCATCGGGAGAAGGGATCACAGAGAGACTTGATCAAATCCGTTTGTCACGAAGGGGAGATCCAGGAGTCTTTGTTGCTAACAGAGCTTCCTTACCCCAGAGGGGTCAATTAACTGTCAGAGCCCATTTTCATAGAACCCCTGTAGAGTTGCCTCCACCTCAGCTGGAAGGACAATAGTTATTGCAGTCGGTCTCAGTTGTTCAAAGATGGGCAAGATTTGCATTCAGAATTGAAAGCTTAAAAAGCATGCCAGGTTTAACTCCTTTTGTTTACAAGTTGATGATTGGACGCTCTACAAATAATCATGTAAAATAAATGAGAATATCTTTTTTAAGACAAATAAAAGGAAAGCCGAGTTTAAATTAACCTCAGGGTACGCGCTAATCAGCCTATGAACAACTGGGACCTTTTGTATTTCAATATACATCACAACTTTGGGTTTACGTTACATGCCCATATTTTCTTGGGCCACTAATGGCTGGTGGGCATCTGGTCAGTGCTTGTTGTGCTTAGTTTTATTATTTCATATTTTGGTAAGTATTTATATTTGAATTTTCTTAATTATGCATATAAATATGCTGTTGTACCCTGGCTTGAATTGAGTATAACATGTAAGTGTTAAAATATTTTTTATTAAATGTCATAAATTACATACTTTGTACCTCTTCATTTTCTGTACACACATACATGTAGGTTTCCAATATAACTGGGTACTATGAATGACCGATTAAGCACCAATACTGGAATAAGCCCGGCTTAATCAATCCTTTACTGTATGTGGACCACACATGCCCACATGTTTTATCTCTATTCATGCTGACTTTGAAAAAATAACTTTTGGGAAATTCCTGTACTCTTCAAATATTGAGTTGTTTAGAACATTATTTTAATTATGTGATAAAGTCAAGCCATAATTTCGCTTTACTTTAGAGCATGCGGCTACATCTGCCTGTCCCAGGGGCCTGATTTTGTGATGTTGATGGTAACGTAAAACCCAATCATAAGGAAAACAGTAGAAAACCATATTCTTTTCACTGACACCAGAAAAGATGGATCTTTGAGTACAGGATGCACAAACTGAGTCATTTCGGTTTCTGTGTATCCTACTTTTTCATAAACGGCCGATGACATCACATAAACAGTAATAGCATGTTTGTCCAATGGATTGTCTGGCTCAGCCTGCAGTTTTGCAAACACAGGTCTGTTGTGGTTATACAGGTGTTCAAATGCCTTTTCAAGAGCTTCCTGTCGAGACTGTGAATAACATGTTCCTAGGACCTTAAAGGGCAAACAGTTAGCACCAACTTCCCCTAAATCATCTCTCTCATCTGTGTTCAAGCCATCATCAGACCTATGTACATGTGTGTTCTTTGACTTGTGATTAGGGACTGATGTCTGGCTTCTTTTTGTGGGTTGAAGTTCCCAAAGCACTGTGTAGTTCTTGTCATGTACTCTTATGCCACAATGAGAAGTGCAAATGAAATTCCCTTTCTGAATATTAGCTGCCTCTTTTTTTTGGATAACACCATCTGAGATTTCAGTGCCAATTTTGAATAGCACTCTGACAAGTTCAAGTTTCGGTACAGGAAAACCAGGGATTTCCCATTTAAATGAAGAAAATCTGTCAATATGTATGATCTGACACTGCATGGTTCCATGTGGCATTGCTTGTTGCTTGACATCATCACCTAAAAAATAAAAGTTTAGATTATTTCAACAACTGAAGTGAAAGTTTGAAAAATTTTATTCCTGGTACACTTAATGCACTTGGTAGGAAACTCACTTTCAAGTTCAGATGTTGCATTCTGTTGAGATGTTGTACCAGAATTACCATTTGAGGTTACTGTTGATGACTAAAATATAAGGGAAAAGAGTGCAATTAATATAGTTGTAAAGGATTGTATGCAAATGCTAACTTTGCAATAAGAGTTGAAGTCAATTGTGTGCAGTAACAACAGCTTAAAAACATATACTGTGAATAAAACACTTCCTTTCTGCCTGGGAAACGAAATTGGCAACTTTAATTACTCTAGGTTCTATTAACTTAGAAAATATAATGAGCTAGTCACTTACTATGGTGAACAAGGGATATCTGGTCAGTGTCTGCTTTCCACTTTAAGTATTCACATTGCCAACAGCCAGGTTATTGGAGTACAAATCATCCAACAGACTTCAAAGTTAAGGTATAATATGGTGCATTTTGGAATAAAAAGTTAGCTTTTATATGGGTGTTAGTGGCTAAAGGATACTCTCCACAGACATACTGGAGTTCTACTGGTGGATTTGTCTCCCACTTCTCTAGAGGTACTGTGGAGCAGGTTCCCAAATTAAAAACTGTTTGATGTTGAAATACTGCTTCTGCTTTGAAAAAACTTTCCCGGTAATCTTTCCCAGCAATGGCATGATAATCGCCTCCGTTATCCGAGAATAGAGAGGTCAAAAAGTCATTCTTGTGACCACAGATCTTTTGTTTACTCTTTATTTAACGATTGCGAAAGCGAAAGGGGTTTTTCCCGACCAGCCCTTTTTTTTCTTCCTTTTCTCCCAGTTGCATACTTGCACGCGAAACTTAATTAAAAGCCAGCATGATATTTTTGGTTTTCACCTGACGTCAGAATATTAAAAAGATTAAGGAATTATTAATCCTCTCTAGATTTTAGTTAGATTAGTCATTAGAACAGATAAAGACTATCTTTTTATCATTTTCAGCTCCGACGAAGGGCTAACGCTCGAAACGTCAGCTTTTGTAATCGTTACGGTGGCCAATTTACCATTTCAACTTTGTTGATATATCCAAATTATTTCGTTACTCCCACCGACGCAGCCCCAAACAGTTTCTTTCGAAACTATCAGCCTTTATTCATCAGCTATAAAGCAAGGTTAAACTTCTAAGCTTTTGCTTGACACTATGTTAAAATGGCAGCTGAGAAAGCTGTCACGGAGATTAAAAAAGTCTTTTGTCAACTGGGATTTCGCGGTCTGAACATTCCTGACCTTGTAGGAGAATGATTACTCAAATAAATGTTGATGAGCGCTTTAAGACAACTTCGAATATCTCCCCCGCAAAACATCGCACAGACCTGAATCCTTGCGAGACTGTTTGAATAATCACCTTTTGTCTCTTTGATTCTCGAATTTATTTAGTGATTAGTTTTGATGATAGTGCGACAGCGAAAACTGGCAATCTGGGAAAGTCTCATCGCTTACATGGGGCACCAATTGTTCAAAAATTATCTGGAATGATAACATTCAGATTATTTCTAAATCTTACTTTTTCCATTTTATATAAGCTATGACACATTTCATTTAATTGCAAGAAACATAATTTGTCAGTTATCACTTCTTTTATTAAAGCTAAAACTGCTCTCCACAGGTTATTTCAAACTATTGAACAGCCTATTCAGGAGCCCATTGCCCCATCAGCCTGTTTCACATTCTTTTAAATTACGAATTCACAGTAACTTCATCATTTGAAATTTAAGGCCTTTTTAGTCCGTGGTTTAATATAAAATTTTCGAAAATTCTATCAATAATCTGGATATTATGATTCCAAATCATTTTTGAACAGTTGTAGGTTGGTGTCCCTAACGCTTACGAAGTTTCTCAGGTATAAGACCGTTAACATGTAAACACCCTAGCACCCTCTCTTATAAATATCGGTCTCGTACGACCCCCCACCCACCCCCCCCCCCCCGTACCGGACTCCTCTTGACTTACTGCCTGGATATAAGAACATTTGCTGCACGGTCAGTCACAACAATGAAAGAAGTGATAAATAGACTTTTTTAATGTGTCATAAAAAACATAGGAAATATTATCCCATTTACTCCTGAGATCTCATGTAGGAAATTCGCCTGAAAAGTTTCATTGTCAATTGACTGCTTATTTTTAATAGAAAACCGAAAGACAACTGAAAATTACACGTGTTTAAACATGTTAAACATCAGTGATTTCATCATGATATTGAAATATTTATCACGTTGAAATTGAAAGCCGAATGTGCTGTACAAAGAAAACCCCTAAACGTGGTTAAGCATAAACTACGCGTGACTTGTTGTGACATTCATTGATAGCTCTAATTAATGTCTACCATGTCATGATTCTTATAATGTCAGCTGGAATAAATGTGATATTAAATCAACTGACAATAGACTATCAACTAACAATAGACTATCGGCTAATAGTTGCCCCGCGGAAATTTGATGTTCTTAAAACATATATGCTAGATTTTTAAGAACATCAAATTTCCAAGGGGAAACTATAGACCGATATAATTTGGATATATCAACAAAGTGGAAATGGTAAATTGGCCACCGTAACGATTACCAAAGCTGACATTTCGAGCGTTAGCCCTTCGTCGGAGCGAATAGAGGAATTGTGGGATGTGTGCGCTTTTAAAGGCAGAAAATGGAGCAACGTTATTAGACCGATAGTTCGGAGACATAAACGCTCTATTGACTTTATTGTTCACCACTGAATTTTCTTCCGCGCGCCAGTTAAAAACCGTCAAAACCCACTAAATGCAGATCAATCAAATATTTATTCACGCGTACAGTCTGTCACAAATGTCAATGATTTGCAACCGTACATTGGCTAAATAATACGTTATACCTGTCAGAATTGAAAAGTCACTGTTTTTCCAATCTGTCTAACCTCGCGGCTGTCAAACCATTCAAAATTTTTCACTGATAAGTACTATCCATCCGGGTATTTTCCGCGGACGGGCACTAAGGGCTGATAGTCTCTCCACGCGGATGAACACTTTGGGAACGAGGTTGTCACCTACTGGACAATCAAACTGCACGATAAAATGACCTTCATTCTTTGTTGTATAAATCTGCCAGTCATTCCAGGACGAGTCATGTTTTCATGGAATGACGGTACGAGTAGGTCACAACCGTTTCTCATTACTCACTGTCCCTCACGAATAAAAGGTATGTGGCAAAGCCAATCAGATGACAATATTTTTGAAAGAGCACCAGAAGAATTGTACTTAAAAAGATTATTTCCAGCCCTGAGGGACCTGTCATTATTTATTACTTTAGCAGGGGGGGGGGTTTGGGAGGAGGATCGCGTGGCTTTCGGGGGGGAACGAAGTGGAGATCAGTCGTTTTCAAAATGTTACAAAAAGAGGACTATAGAAAATTGACCGCCAATCAACTGCCAATGAGGGGGGGGATCATAAGAATATGACAGAGCCTAGGGGGGGGGGAAATCAGGTACATTAATTGTTTCGCGACCAAAATCCCCCTTCCCCTCCCCACTGGCGAAAAATATTGACAAGGTCCTAAACTTAAAAATATCAACATGACTGCGAAATAGTCACACAAACACACACACAAACACACACACACACACACACACACATCCTGTCATATTTATTACACGACCTTGAAGCTTGGTCGTTCGGGCGAGAACAGTTACTGCTTTTTCAATCGGTTGTATCTGCCGATCTCTAGAATGCCGTTTCCACTAAAAACCCTTCTCGAGCGTTGGTCAGAACGAATGAAAATATAATTGAAAATTTGAGGCAAAGGAAGAGTTCTATTAAGTCGATCTCGAGTAAGCTGATAGTCAAGACACCTTCATAGGACGTTATTTGATTGTGACAAAGAAGAAAGAGCATTCCCGTTACATTTGTGATGTGTAGACAGCAGTTTTGTGGATGAAGTTCTACGTTATGTCAGCAGTGCTTTACAGTCTCGTCACTTTCGCGTATGCTAAGAAATCAACTGAGAAGGTATTCTCAGCTCAGATAAAGATGCCATCAGCTTTAGTATGTTTGCAGTATTGAATGATAGCGTGTATCACGTGTGCGACTATCATAACAACATGTATATCCGGGAGGGCGAATATAATCCAATCTCATTTTAAACCTATATGATTATGGATCAGGTATACACCTGGTATGAACAAATGATTGTTATTTATGACATAATTGACTCGAGCTGTAAGGAAGGAGAGGAGGTAAGGAAGGAGAGGAGGTAAGGAAGCAGAGGAGGTAAGGAAGCAGAGGAGGTAAGGAAGCAGAGGAGGTAAGGAAGCAGAGGAGGTAAGGAAGCAGAGGAGGTAAGGAAGGAGAGGAGGTAAGGAAGCAGAGGAGGTAAGGAAGCAGAGGAGGTAAGGAAGCAGAGGAGGTAAGGAAGCAGAGGAGGTAAGGAAGGAGAGGAGGTAAGGAAGCAGAGGAGGTAAGGAAGGAGAGGAGGTAAGGAAGCAGAGGAGGTAAGGAAGGAGAGGAGGTAAGGAAGCAGAGGAGGTAAGGAAGCAGAGGAGGTAAGGAAGCAGAGGAGGTAAGGAAGCAGAGGAGGTAAGGAAGCAGAGGAGGTAAGGAAGCAGAGGAGGTAAGGAAGCAGAGGAGGTAAGGAAGCAGAGGAGGTAAGGAAGCAGAGGAGGTAAGGAAGCAGAGGAGGTAAGGAAGCAGAGGAGGTAAGGAAGCAGAGGAGGTAAGGAAGCAGAGGAGGTAAGGAAGCAGAGGAGGTAAGGAAGCAGAGGAGGTAAGGAAGCAGAGGAGGTAAGGAAGCAGAGGAGGTAAGGAAGCAGAGGAGGTAAGGAAGCAGAGGAGGTAAGGAAGCGGAGGAGGTAAGGAAGCGGAGGAGGTAAGGAAGCGGAGGAGGTAAGGAAGCGGAGGAGGTAAGGAAGCGGAGGAGGTAAGGAAGCGGAGGAGGTAAGGAAGCGGAGGAGGTAAGGAAGCGGAGGAGGTAAGGAAGGAGAGGAGGTAAGGAAGGAGAGGAGGTAAGGAAGCAGAGGAGGTAAGGAAGCAGAGGAGGTAAGGAAGGAGAGGAGGTAAGGAAGGAGAGGAGGTAAGGAAGCAGAGGAGGTAAGGAAGCAGAGGAGGTAAGGAAGCAGAGGAGGTAAGGAAGCAGAGGAGGTAAGGAAGCAGAGGAGGTAAGGAAGCAGAGGAGGTAAGGAAGCAGAGGAGGTAAGGAAGCAGAGGAGGTAAGGAAGCAGAGGAGGTAAGGAAGCAGAGGAGGTAAGGAAGCAGAGGAGGTAAGGAAGGAGAGGAGGTAAGGAAGCAGAGGAGGTAAGGAAGCAGAGGAGGTAAGGAAGCAGAGGAGGTAAGGAAGCAGAGGAGGTAAGGAAGCAGAGGAGGTAAGGAAGGAGAGGAGGTAAGGAAGCAGAGGAGGTAAGGAAGCAGAGGAGGTAAGGAAGTAAGGAGGACCTCAGCGATGAAATTTTAAGATCTGAATTTTTTCTTTGGAGCTGCAGGCATACTAGGTGAAAATTATGGTGAATCTAACAAGTCGGGATGATTCAGAATCTGGGTAATAGCCATGCCAGCCAAATGATTTTCGACAAATAAAACTGTAAATCGTAAATTGTGTATATTTACACGTATATCTGGCGACGTAAAAGCTAAAATGTTATCCAACATTAGGTTTCCGTCAAAATTACAGGAATAAATATGTATTCAATTTCATGGGCCATTTTTAGTACCGAAATTAAGAACTACAAATAATTTTTGAGATCTTGCTACTGTTGAAGACCTAAATTCACGGGGTCACCGGGTTAGTTTTCGAATTATTTAAGCCACAAGCTAAAAAATGCGTCTGAATAAGCCTATGAAAGCGTTGCCATGGAAACTGCTGGTGACGAAATGACACCTATTTTTGGATAACCAATGATTATACAATTCAACCCCGTAAAAGTGTTCAACTGGCCTTGGTCAGTCTTTCTGTTGTATTCTTTCAAAGTTACAAACCATCAAAAAGATGAAAACCGGTACGAGCCACCTTAAGAAGTGGTTGCACGTAAATCTGTCAAGAATAGAGCAATATAAAATGAAGAGTAAGTTTCTTAAATTAATGTTCAGGGGACTTAATAACCAAACAATTTTTAATAACCTTCACCGACTTACAACAAATAAGCGAAAAAAATACGTGGCTAACAACACAATTTTTCAAGGAAAAAAAAAACATGCGTAGAACAGTCGAGCCTGCCTTTAGCGGTACTAAATTAAGTGTTCATCCTCTATTAAGCGGTCAGTTGTCGTGTTTTTTTCCCTTAATCATGATCATTTTCACCTCTATTTAGCGGTCACCTCTATGAAGAGGTTGTGGTCACTGTTTGATTGAGTCTCAGGGGCCTGTTTGTATTCCAATCCACCTGTATTGAACGGTCATAAAACTAAGAATAATCTTTCCAGTAAAATTTAATCCATATTTCTCTCCCGAAATCAATCAGTAGTATTTTTTAACGAACTTTTGTACCTCAAGTAGTCAATTATGGCATAAAATGGCTATGTTTATCGTGTTTTTTGTATGTTCCTTATTCTTTGGAAGCTGTATTCAGCGGCCACCCGCCATTCCCCGTGGGTGACCGCTTCATAGAGGGTCTGATAAGTTTTACGGCTATTTCTTAAAGTGCTACTGAGACCAAATTTTGCGTTTGCCAGATTTTTCACATTTTAGAATCCTTACTTACCACTCTCACGAAATTTGGAATGAAAATTCGAAATAGAAATCTTTTCCTTTTAGACTTTTTCTCCCTGACTCAACGTCCGCCATTACTCAAACTGCAAAATGACCGCGCGTAGGTCTGTGACGTCATTATCCCTAAAATTCTCGCGCAAGCTGGTAGCCAAGAAATGGACGGGGATTGTTTATACTTGAATAGTTCTAGAAGAGTCTAATCGTCGTTTTGAGGCCGGAAATGATAGATAGATGAGTTAGATAGTTTAGTTATATAACTTTGCAACCCAAAAGTTGAACTACGTCATATTTACATAGTAAAAATATATATATATATTTAGTATAATTTCAGAGCTGAACAAAGAGTTTCCAGCGATCTTATTGGTCGAGCGGTTCCTCATATGACGCTATACAAACCGCTCCGCGCTGTTTCTATAAAATGTTAAACTAAAATGTTAATAAATGTCACTGAAATGTTATGATTTTAGACATTTTTCTGTTGTTCAGCTCTGAAATTATACTAAAACAAATATTCGCCTCAGGTTCGGTGAATATTGTCGAATAATCTCCTCGACTTCGTCTCGGGGATTACTGATTCGACGATATTCACCTCGCCTTCGGCGAATAATTGTTAATTACAAATCAATGTGCAGGATCTGTAAACCTTAGACCGTCAGACTTGTCTTTTCGAGTAGTAAGGGGGTCTCCCAAATTAAGCCTACAAAGGCTTCTGAGACTTCCTTCTCAAGGTCAAGTTAATTTCATTGTAGTATGAAGTGTTGTAATAATGGTGATCTTGTGCAATAAACATCAACGTGAAGTTGTTGCCACACCATATTTGAAGTTCCACACATACCTAACTGTGTGTACTTATTGTAAACCTAAGAACAACCTCAAGTGAATCACGCAAGTTTACCTACCTCTCGTACTGTGATTCCATAAAATTCTTCGCCTAACAGACGAAAAGGTTGACTACGAGTTTAGGAAAGACAAAAGAGAACCTAGTCCTGTACGAAACAGGAATTTGGGGATTCGCCTGACTTAGCGGATCACGAGCCTTTTTGCGTGTTAATCGCCTCTCACACCATAAATAGAGAGGTCTAAAAGTCATTCTTGTGGCGACAGATCTTTTGTTTTCTTTATCTTTAATAATTGCGAGACCGAAAGGGGTTTTTCCCGACCAGTTACAAGCCCTTCTTTTTTCCAGCTATCCTTTCTCTATCACTAGCAAACCTGCACGGAGAAACTTATACGCCCGCGTGATATT
>NC_142527.1:4807700-4815200 GCF_964205215.1 Stylophora pistillata
AAATGACGTATGTTTAACAATTATTCCACGAGCGCGCGTTGGATATGAGATGATAGATAGCCAACGAGGCGCGTAGCGCCGAGTTGGCTATAATCATCTCATATCCAACGAGCACGAGTGGAATAATTGTTTTATTAAAAAAAACTCCCCCAAGATATTAAACAAATCTTCTCGACTTTATTTTGTAACAAGAAACCGGATGTTACAATGTACAGATGTTAGATTATGGTATATTGGCTCATATACCATAATGGCTGAGCCAGTAAAAAGTCTTAAGTTGCATTGTCCAATGACGGAGTCACGGGGGAAGCCACGGATATCATGGCCGTTAGTAAGAGAAACATAAAGATCTTGAGCTTAATGAGGCCAAATGAAGCTCGGTTTTTCAGAAACATAGCCTGATTCACATAAGTCGCAGCTCTTAAGACTCAGACTCACCTAAAATAACAACTTATAAATTTGTTCAAGCTTAAAAGGGCGCGAGCCATAAATCCGAGCGGAAAAAGCAAGGCTCTGTAACATACATTGCGGATGAAGGTTAGTAAGATATCTAATATATCTCTAGGTTCAAATAGAGGGGGAATATTTTAATTCTAACGAACTTTTTAGTTTACGTTGCCGTACGGTGAAATACGGCCCGCTAAATTGGCTGATTATAGCGCAAGTACTATTTGACAAGTAGAAGACAATAATCATTAATCGTGGATAAAACATGAACTTTCAGTTTACGTCATATATAAGCTGAGGCTCAAGTCCCTCATGTCTTCGAACGGAGATGTGGGGCACGTAATTTGATTCATTGGAGAAATTTCACACTTGAAAGATGGCGCTTGCGTGGAGACACTTTGAGGATGAAAATCATATTATAACATGACCTCGTTCTCGTGTGGGAGAGGAATCAGACTCCGGGTCGAGGGGTCCCGGGTTCGAGACCTGGCCGGATCAGGTTGTGTTCTTGGGCAAAACAGTTCATTTTCACCATGCCTCCCTCCACCAATTCGCTCATTTAAACGCGCGAATTGTTAGTGAAATCTGATCAAATGCTGGAGGGTAACCCCCATCCAATTTGCCTCTAGTACAGACCTAGCGTACCTTTCCTTACCTCGCTCTAGTATTCACCGCCGGAGTGTTTTAAATAGATAAATACCTAAATTGTTCTGTAAAATCTTACCTCTATTGACAGCCTCATATTTCATGACAAATCCCTTTTCGCGCCCTTGAGAATTAGAAACAGATCTCACGTCAATTTCCTCACCAGCAGATGTGGTATCCGGAAAATTTCCGCAATATTTACCCTTCGAGCGGGTTTCGTCAGCAGTGACGTCACTAACTTCAACAAAGTCCGCGCCGCAAGGTTTCGCTAAATCAAATGTGTCAAATTTAAGATTTACTCTCTTTCCTACGGGGGCCTGAAGTCTCCAAGTGCAGTCCATGTTGTTAGGATACAGTTCGGGCATCCAGGGGGAAGAAATGGTACCCGGAACAGAAGCGTTGATAATTGGGTTGCTTCCTCCAGTACAGTGGTCGGTTATGTGGCCTTTAACTGCAAAACAACAAGAAATTGACTTAAATAAACACAACAAAATCAGTCATGACTGTGAAATAACTGTTCAAACCTTGACCAATAAAAAAGATCGTGTTGCTTAATCGTTCGGGCGAGAGCAGTTTGAAGACGTTTGTTGTCTGATGTCAAATATTAACAGTTTGTTTTCACTCAGATGAAGAATTCCGCTCAGGTTGTTAAAACTTGAGTCACAATCAACGATAACAGTCCTAATCAGGACTTCTTCACTCCTGGCCGATCCGTGACTGCACAATCACCTGTTACAGTGGAACCTCGATTTAACGAACCTCTATATAACGAAGTCCTCGGTATAACGATACTTCAGTTTCAGCCCGGCTAAAGTTACAGTAAAATGTATACCACAGAACCTCGATACAACGAACCGATTTCCCCAGTCCCTTGGCACTTCGTTAAATCGAGATTCCACTGTATTCGGCTTTGGAGTGACACGTTAGCTTTAAAAACTCCTCACTCAGTTGTTAAAACGGAATTCTCTTGTTTTACCCTCCACCGACGCAGCACCTCAGTTTCTTTAGAAACTTAGCCCCTAAGTTACATCGACTTTCCGTGGCGAGTGGAATACTTACAAGGTAGTGATTCGAAAGTAGCATTGAAGCCATTTTCTCCCAAGGCAAATGATCCATCAGATTTGAATGACACCCACAATTTTCGATCGCGGAAGACTGGTAGTTCTCGCTCACCACAAAACTGACCTAACACCTGGCCATTTTGATCGCCGTCTCGAATGACAACATTATCGTCGGGGCACTGGGTCTGAAACACACGGAAGACCAATTTCATGAAGTGGCCGGCTGGGGCCTGGAGTGTCCACGAACATTCTCTGTTTGGTGGATACCTAGCTGGGAACGTCGGGGATGTGAGGTACCCACTAGTGAAAAGTGGAGGAATTGTTTTTCCTTTGGTACATTCGGCAATCTCAACTGGAAGAGACATTCAAACCTCTAGTTAGCCCTTTGAATCCCTTAGAGTGGCTTTCATCTAATATCTCTTCATAATATCTCCCCGGATCAAACAAAGAAGTCATGGTAATAAAGGAAATAAACACCAATGAAGAAGCTCTTGATTGTCAACCAATTTCTCCTTGTCAGCACTTTAGGAAATGTATAGAGAACAGTATGGAGAATATGCATACTGATTTTTGGTTTTAAAGGATTAAAGCTGTTTGATTTTCTGTGAAGAGTAAGGAAGATCTAACAACTTCAAAATAGGGAAAGGGTTCTTAACTCGAAGCTGGGGTCGAGTTTTTCAACGGTGGGTTAAGATAGCCCAAGGTTAGCGTGAAATTTGATTTCAGATCTGAAAGCTTCGAAAGAAAATTCAGTTCAACTATTTTTGTCTACAATCTTATGATTGGGTGCTCTGAAAAGAATAAAGAAAATTTTCCCAAAAAGGTTCTTGAATAGAAATAAGCCGGAAACGTGGATTCAAATTTAAACCTTAGTTAGCGTTAATCGGCCTTCGAACAACTGGACCCAGGGCTGGAATTCAACCCTATCTGTTTGTCCCCTAAAAAAGAAAATTTTAAATGAGATTTGGAAATCCATAATGTCCCTTAAAAGCTATGGCACCTTCTGGATAAAATAGAGTCCCTGATTACTTGTACAGTCAGCAATCATATTTACGAGTTTCTGGTAATTGCATTGCGTGCATTAGAGACTCAAATGTTCTTTCAATTTTGTTTTTCGTTAGTTTTTTTCCCTGGTTTGATTTTTTGTATTGGCTCGTTTTTGTTTTGTTTTCTTTTTACTAGAATGAATGACAAAGTTTCTTGTCGATTCTAAGAAAGTGAAAACCGATTATTTA
Source organism: Stylophora pistillata (assembly GCF_964205215.1). Taxonomy (NCBI): domain Eukaryota; kingdom Metazoa; phylum Cnidaria; class Anthozoa; order Scleractinia; family Pocilloporidae; genus Stylophora; species Stylophora pistillata. The sequence continues at coordinate 4,811,089 of NC_142527.1, forward strand.
ACATCCTAGTCTATGAAAGAATGACAACTGATACGAATGATGCACGATCCCCGCAGTATATAGCGCTATTTAAGCAATAGCGAAAATCAGACCTGAAAAAAATCAGGCCTGTACGGGATTCGAACCACTGACCTCTGCGATACTAGTGCAGCGCTCTACCAATTGAGCTAACAAGCCAACTGGGAGCAGGCCGTTAAGTTGATTCGTAATAAACCCGTGAAAGTGGTAAATCAGATACAATGAAATATATGAAGTTCATATATTTTGAACTTTCACGGGTTTATTACGAATCAACTTAACGAACCACCACTGTCTCCAGATCAAGCAAAACCTCCATCTTATCCCACAGATGTTGCAAAAAGGTTAGAACAAAGTACAATAACTAATTAAAGACATAAGCGTCTACTGAGGTGTTACAATTGATTCTCGATAGTGAGGTGGTAAATCGCTTTACCTCAAATGATTCATTTAGGCAGGTCTCTGATTGGTGGACACAGAGTTTTAAAGGATAACCTATTCACAAATCTGATTTCAGAACAATACTCTGACGATTTGCACAGTGACCCGAACAAGGCTCGGTCACAGTTGCTGGTCAGGCCTGTAATCTTAATTCTAAAAGAACTCGTACAATCTTGTTGGTCTGATCTCTCCTTTTCATGATATAGCGGCCTCTCACCAACTGACAAGCATGGTTACCACGGAAACAGGTGGCTCCAACTCCTCCTCTGAGTCGTGCAAGACACCAGTAGCTGTCAGCAATGACGTCATCACCACAATTGACGATGACGACGATTGTAAGGTGCCGTTGTTGTCTTCAGAAAATGAGGGCTCATCTGCTGAAGTGATCTACGTCAGTAGGAATCATTTAACAACGGAGAAGACAGGAGGAGATGGGAATGATGTTAAAGAGCGACCAGGTGATTGAAATATAAAACGACTGCTTTTCTAAAAAGGAAGCAGGGTGGGCGCGACAGCGTTGAAGCTCGAAATCCGAAAGTCTGAGGTTTGAATCCGCCTATGGGACTAAGATCCTTTTTTCTTTGTTCTTCGTTCGCGACCTAATATCTTTCTTCATACTACATGAATGTCTACTTTTAAAAGTACCACGGCTGCACTAACCCTTTGACTGCTTGATGCAGCTTTTTTAATGGAAATTAGTATTAAAGGTCATGAGTTAATGCAATGTCAGTTTAGGATTATCTTTCTGGTAATAACACGTGTGGTATGATTTGCAGGCGAACCACCACTGCCTCCAGATCAGGCAAAACCTCTATCTTATCCCACAGATGTCGCAAAAGGTTAGAACAAAGTACAATAATTAATTAAAGACATAAGCGTCAACTGAGGTGTTACAATTGATTCTCGATAGTGAGGTGGTAAATCGCCTTACTTCAAATGATTCATTTAGGCAGGTCTCTGATTGGTGGACACAGAGTTTTAAAGGATAACCGATTCACAAATCTGATTTCAGAACAATACTCCGACGATTTGCACAGTGACCCGAACAAGGCTCGGTCACAGTTGCTGGTCAGGCCTGTAATCTTAATTCTAAAATAACTCGTACAATCTTGTTGGTCTGATCTCTCCTTTTCATGATATAGCGGCCTCTCACCAACTGACAAGCACGGTTACCACGGAAACAGGTGGCTCCAACTCCTCCTCTGAGTCGTGCAAGACACCAGTAGCTGTCAGCAATGACGTCATCACCACAGTCGACGATGACGACGATTGTACGGTGCCGTTGTTGTCTTCAGAAAATGAGGGCTCATCTGCTGAAGTGATCTACGTCAGTATGAATCATTTAACAACGGAGGCGACAGGAGGAGATGGGAATGATGTGAAAGAGCGAACAGGTGATTGAAATATAAAACGAATGCCTTTTTAAAATGGAAGCAGGGTGGGCGCGGGAGCGTTGAAGCTCGAAATGCGAAAGTCTAAGGCTTGAATCCTCCTATGGGACTAGGATTCTTTTTTCTTTGTTCTTCGTTCGCGACCAAATATCATTCTTCACACTACATGAATGTCTACTCTTAAAAGTACCACGGCTGCACCAACCTTTTGACTGCTTGATGCAGCTTTTTTAATGGAAGTTAGTATTAAAGGTCATGAGTTAATACAATGTCAGTTTAGGATTATCTTTCTGGTAATAACACGTGTGGTATGATTTGCAGGCGAACCACCACTGCCTCCAGATCAGGCAAAACCTCCATCTTATCCCACAGATGTTGCAAAAGGTTAAAACAAAGTACAATAACTAATTAAAGACATACGCGTCAACTGAGGTGTTACAATTGATTCTCGATAGTGAGGTGGTAAATCGCCTTACTTCAAATGATTCATTTAGGCAGGTCTCTGATTGGTGGACACAGAGTTTTAAAGGATAACCTATTCACAAATCTGATTTCAGAACAATACTCTGACGATTTGCACAGTGACCTGAACAAGGCTCGGTCACAGTTGCTGGTCAGGCCTGTAATCTTAATTCTAAAAGAACTCGTACAATCTTGTTGGTCTGATCTCTGCTTTTCATGATATAGCGGCCTCTCGCCAACTGACAAGCGTGGTTACCACGGAAACAGGTGGCTCCAACTCCTCCTCTGAGTCGTGCAAGACACCAGTAGCTGTTAGCAATGACGTCATCACCACAATCGACGATGACGACGATTGCAAGGTGCCGTTGTTGTCTTCAGAAAATGAGAGCTCGTCTGCTGAAATGATCTACGTCAGTAGGAATCATTTAACAACGGAGGCGACAAAAGGAGATGGGAATGATGTTAAAGAGCAACCAGGTGATTGAAATGTCAACAGAATGCTCCATAAAAAGAAAAAAGCGCGAGCGCCAAGGTGTTGAAGCTCGAAATGCGAAAGTCTGGGGTTTGAATTCTCGTATGGGAATAAGATTTTTTTCTCTTTGTCCTTCGCTCGCGACAAAACATCTTTCTTTATATTTCACGTATGTCTAGTTTTAAAAGTACCACGGTTACACCAACCTTTTAACTGCTTGATGCAGCTCTTTAAGTGTAAGTAAATGTTAAACTTTAGGAGTCAGTACAATGTAAGTTTATAATTATCTTTCTGGTAGCAACACGCGTGATATGATCTTTGTTCTCTGTTGTGAAATCAATCCTCACGTAGCTCCCCTAAGTGAGGTACGTTAGGAATGATTTGACAACGGAGGCGACAGAAGGAGACAAGAACAATGTTAAAGAACGATCAGGTGATTGAAATGTAAAGAGAATGCTAACTGGACAGAAGCAGTTTGGGCGCTAGAGAGTTGAGGGTCGAAATTGAGGTCTGAGTTTTGAATTCTCGTATGGAACTCAGATTTATCCTTTGTTCTTCGCTCGCGACAAAACATCTTTCTTTATATAACATATATGTCCACTCTAAAAAACACCACGCTTGCACCAACCTTTTGACTGCTTGATGCAGCTCTTTAAATGTAAGTAGCTGATATATTTCATGAGTCAGTACAATGTCAGTTTATAATTATCTCGATGGTAATTACACGCGTGGGGTTATCTGCAGGCGAACCACCCCTGCCTCCTGCTCAGACGAGCCCACCATCTTATTCGACGAACCTTTTCTTTTTTCTAAATCCGTCTTATTCGACGGATTTATAAATACGATGATGTTAGTAGTTATATTTACGAGTCAGTAAAATGTCAGTTAATAATTATCTTTATGGTAATAACGCGCGTGGTACGTATGATCTGCAACTGCAAACGAACCACCTTTCCTCCTGCTTATACAAACCCTCAATATTATTCCACGCAGTTAGCACAAGGTTAGGACAAAGTACTGCAATTAAATAAAGACCTATGTGTCAACTGAAGTGCTAAAATTGATACCCGATAGTGAGGTGGTAAGTCTTCTGACTTTAAATGATTCATCTAGGAAAGTCTCCGATTGGTGGATACAAAGCTTTGGAAGATCACCAACTCACACATCTGACGTTAGGTCATAACTATGGAGAGTTGCACGAAGACCCCAACGAGGCTCCGTCCCAGATCCTTTTCAGGAATAAACAGGCTAAAACGGGCATAAACAGGGAGAAGAGGAGAGTGATTAAGGAACGAACAAAGGTGACAGTGAAATCCTTGGAGGAGAGT
>NC_142527.1:5122700-5145200 GCF_964205215.1 Stylophora pistillata
CAATGTAAGCATATTCTAAGAATTTCTTTCAAGTGAATCCTCTTAGCAACGAACAGCAGATTAGGTTCTTTGTCAATATTTAGAAAAATTCACGCGTCACGTGTAACGAAACGCGTATTTCAGACTTCCCTAAAAGCGTGAAAAATTCACGCGTCACGTGTACTGAAAACAGTATTCTACGCCCCACGAATTTGAAGGGAAAACTTAAAATCCCACTTTGACTTGTCTTCATGTAAAAATTTACGCCCCGCGTATAATTTTGGGCTTACCACGCGTCATATTGTTGTAATGCGCTTTTGATCACCTGGCATGTTAAAAAGCGCATTATAAATCAATAAATTATTATTATTATTATGTGTAAACCCTCACAAAAATCATTATTAGTCCTGTGTCGCCATTTTGCAGGTAGCCTTGAAGTTCCCAGGATAGCTCTTAACGCCAACTAACGGATTGTTTTCAAAACTCGGCTTGTCTTTAAACTTTTACATCTTACTACTTTACATCAAAATAAATTGGCATATGGCAATGAAATAAATCTAACTTATTTACAAAGAAAATATTTTTTACCTCGACGCAAGTTTCCATTTCATGCCACTGATTCCAAATGTGCTACCGCAGTTGAAACCCAACCAGCCCCACCATAACATGAAAGTTCCCAGGAGAACATTTGTAGGTGAAGTCATCTGTTGAGGTGGAGAATTTGGATCAAATCTTCCCGTTCGAGGCTTCAACATCATCGTCGCTACCAATCCGCTTACTCCCCCAACTAAATGCACAGCTCCGCAGCCGGCGATATCGACTGCCCCCATTCTGGCAAGCCAGCCATTTTCAGCCCAGATCCAGTGAGCGGGTACGCTGTAAGTTAGAGTGTTAATGAATGAATAAACCGTGTACGCTTTTAAGCTTGTCCTTTCTGCCATTGCACCCGAGACGATTGTAGTAGCTGTCGTTGCGAATGAAAGCTGAAAAAAGTACTTTGAGAACACCTGCCCCATTTCACTGTCATCAGCGTCCGTGAAAAAATATCCAACCCCAAAGAAACCATTCCCAGCCGCTTTGTTTCCGAAACTGAGCGCGAACCCGAAGAGCCAATAGGACAGTCCACCATAAATGACATCCACTGCATTCTTCACCATTATATTAGCTTCGTTCTTTTTGGAAACCATCCCGGATTCGAGGAGACCGAAACCTGACTGCATTGTGAAAATAATGAAAGCGCTGGTTAGAATCCATGTTGCGTCATCGGAGCCAACAAGTTCTTGTTCGTTTCCGATGTTTTTCAACGGCGGCGTTGTGGAATTAAACGATGATCCGTTCGAATGATTCATCTGCACGTTTACTCAGTTGCCTCCTGAGTAAAAAGCCAAAACAACAACAGAGTCGAGTCTAAGCAAATGACAACATTAACTACTAGCCCATGTATTTACCTTTCAAAATGAAAAAAGCAGTTCCGCTGTGCCTAATAATGTAAACGTCATAATCTGTTAGCAACCGAGATATTATGTTCGCGCTGCCCACAGCTTTTGTTTCGTTCAGGTGACAAGAAATCAAAAACTTGTTTTCGTAATACACTGCATTTTGTTAATTGGATAAAACAGCGCTGGCGTACTGCGAGAACATACCCAGATCACATCATTTAAGCTCGGGTATTAAAGTATTCAGACCGATCGGCTTCGATGAAATACATTATTTAGGACGTACTTGTCTAAAAATTGCTTCGTGTTCACTAACTTCGCGTTATTTGCATAGAAAGATGGATGAGGATGTCAAGGGTTTTCTCACGTTAATTGATTTCTCTGTTTATCCATTTAGAAAACATCTGGATCAGAACTTTGAGCAACAGAAGTCATAGAATTCTTACAAAAACATGTGGGAGGACACTTGAGGAAGTTTTCACGAAATCCTCAGTGCGTCAAAAGGTTTTCAAAGTCTTACGGTGTGCAATCTGCGAAATTTAGAACGTGTTGGGCTGCGTAAGCGCTAAAGAAATGTCTTAAAGTAACTTTTCAGTGCTAATGAATATCATTAAAATGCCCTAGTCGGCATTTGAATATTGTTACGGAAGACGGCGGTTCAACAGAACAAAGGTGCGGATCCTTTTTCGCCGATTGTATGCTTAGCCATAATCTTGTACATGAAAGACCATTGTCTACTCTAGTGAAAGAAGAACAGATCTCAACAGAGCAAGAAAATATTAAATATGATTGACAACAGATAGAAAAGTGGCAACAACGCAAGAAATAAAGGGTATCATTAGCTGAAAAAGGAGAAAAGAAACTTCTGCCAAGAAAATGATCGTCATTATCTCCATCAAATTACTGTTTCAAGTCCGTCATTTACATTCGCATAATTATCCCTCGCAATTTTTGGAAAAATATAGTTTTATGATATAACCATTAAAAGTAAACACTAGAAGGCTCTCGCATCAGCATATAGACAGCTTTAGACACGGAACTGGATAAAGACAGGTATAAATTAGCAAAAACAATATAGTTTATTTAAATCGCGTTCAACTGATTGACAAACTGACAGGTGTGTTCCCTTTATCAGTTCAAGACGCTGAAGAGACGTCTAACAGTTTCCGAAATTCAGTTTCCTTCGTGTAGCCAGCAGATGTCTTTAAAAGTTTCTTACTTACTTTCTAAATCTGCATTTTTTCCCGTGTCCTATATCAAAAGAAAATGTACACAATTTTAAATACTTGTATTTTTATTAATGGGTTTAATGATAAAACGGTTGACTCGACAATATTTCTGGCGCCTTGAAATTCAACTCATTCAGTGAAAAGTTTATTTTGAAATTTCGGTACAATTAGCTTTGGAAGATTAAACATAATTATGCCCACGTATTAGAATGACGATTCAGTTTTTGAGTGGACATGGGAAAAAGGCATGTAGGAAGATCGCTTTTGTGAATACTTTTGAAACACCTACAAAATAAAGCCTTTAGTCCGCTCTAAAAGTTTTAAAATTCGTTGTTAATCTTTTGCAATCAGGGCCATGAATTTTCTTTGCACCAAAGTGTCGCCAAAAAAATTTTATTTTTTTCTTGTATTAGTGTTTTAGACTTAAAGCTTCTCAAGTATATAATCACAGAGACACACATGATACATACACACAACCAAACACCGTCAAATTAATTAAATTTTCTCTAAAGAAGGCGGGTAACCCAAGTGGAATCAGATCAGCTTTCCGAAACTTTTTACATCCTTTCATTCACCCCCATGAACTTGTTGCTGATCATCGACAGAAAACGGTCTTTAACTATCTTTCTTTATCCGCCAATCGAGAATACCTTCGCCCCCATTGGCGGTTTGCCAAATTTAGCTAGATTCGTCTCTCCCCTGCTCAATGTCTCTATTAACGTACACCAATTTTTTTAAGAAGTTTATCCAGTCTCTTGATTGCAAAATACCCCCGTCATATATAAATTCCCATCTCGTTTTCTCATTGTTATTTTGCGCAATTAGAGCTTTCAACCAACAAAACAACTGAAGATGAACTGTTGATGGTTTTCGTCACAATTGTTTTCTAATCTGCTTCGACATAAGGGCTGTACAAGGAACGGATAAAACAGTTTCGTTTTTCTTTCAGTCAGTCCTCTGGCACAGTAATTACTCAGAAACCAGTGAAGGAGAGCCGCGATCGCATCTCGCTTATCCTTGTTATTTTAAATTATCATAAAGATTGAATGCGTCCTGCAAATGTTGTCAAATTTAAGTACGTCGATTTTGGTTCATCTGAGTCAAAGCTAATCCTGGATGGAAAAGGTCTTAGCAGAGTTTGACATTAAATGGTAAACAAACAAAATATAGGGAAGTTGAAACGAAAGAAGGAGGAGAATAAAACCTGCACCAGGGAGAACGATTACCACAAACAACATCAGTATACATTATTCCATGAAATGAAGATAATTTTTTAAACATGGACTTTACCCTTATCTGCGATTTTATTTTTCTTCAGGCATATTCAAAACATCTTAATTAATTTAAGTAGTTCATGCTAGTTTCAGTTAAAAATTTGGATACTTTAACCAAAAACAAAAGATCTTTTGTAAATCTACAATGAAATCGCTTGGCTTCTGGTGCGGCGTGGAGAAAATTGGAATGAACGTCCAACCTTACTTCCATCAAACTTGAAAAAACCACAAGACAACAATACCGCTTAGTGATGATGCACGACTTTTAAATCTCGGGGAAATATATTGCTTAAAACCTCGTAACCTCTACAAGTTTTACTAAAACGTTGTGGCCCAATCTAAACAGATTGCAGGGGCTCAGCATTAAAAATTTCGTTGTTTCAACAAATGAATTCAACTTCCCAGTGGTCTCTCACGAATTCGTTTCATAATTCACGAGCAAGCAGGTAGAATATACCGAATAACTTATTTTGTATCATTTTAAAGGCACAAAAGCAAAATATAATAAAGCAAATTGAGATGAAGACTTACCAAAAATGATGTTTCTGTTCTCTCGTACAATTTTTTGTCGCCTTTAACTGAAAAAATTAAATAAGCACTTGACACGGACTAAATTCGGAGGCAGGAAAACATGTCGACAGGTCATTGCAACCTAGGGCTACGTACGGAAGCATACGTAAATCGTTTATGATAAATTCAACATAATTTTATTCAGAGTTGCATTAGGTAAATACTGAGGCTTATTGGAGGATAAATTTTGCCAGACTTCTCGCTTGGAAAGGGATCAATTTTCACCGTGGTGTTTGAAATCACTCAACTGAGCACATTCTTTTGTTTGGTCTCAACGTATTTTTTCTAAACTGCTCAATCGGCATAAAACTATAAAAATATTTACAGTTGGTTAATGCAAAATTTTGGAAGGAAATTAGATTCGATCACTAGCTGTACCAAACAGGAACTTCACAAACTAATGATTAACATACCACCTGTGTGAGTATCCATGACAACGAACTATTTTGAAAAGGGGACCTAGGGCAAGGACAAAAGGAGAGTAACAAAATAATAATAATGCTTTGTCATCTGTATGCTATAATGGCTGCTTTGGAACTGGACCAAAAAGTGCCGGGGAAACAGAAGAAAAAATTAATATGATGCTAAAAGGAAAAAAACCCGTGTTTATCACCTTTAAATTGGCAATTTGATATGTCACTTATGACAGATAAACATCTTGATCGCCCTTATTTTCGAATTATTTTAATCGCAATTAGCATTCTTTATTTACTTCTGAAGGCATATGGTATTTCGAGGACTGGACTGGACTGGACTGGACTAGTAAAACGAGGACTAGTAAAGCGCGGACTAGTAAAACGAGGACTAGTAAAACGCCGACTAGTAAAACGGGGACTAGTAAAACGCGGACTAGTAAAACGCGGACTAGTAAAACGCGGACTAGTAAAACGCGGACTAGTAAAACGCGGACTAGTAAAACGCTGACTAGTAAAACGCTGACTAGTAAAACGCGGACTAGTAAAACGCGGACTAGTAAAACGCTGACTAGTAAAACGCTGACTTAACAACAACAACAACAAAAAAAAACAATTTCATACGAAGGCGATCACAAGACTTAATGGCGAGCCCATTCAGTGAGTGACAATCCCTGTTTGATCTTTAAGCTACAAATGGGTTTGACATGCGTCAGATACAAACGATTTTATAAGTTTAGGCTAACAAAGAAAGAATTTTATTCAGCAGCAGTTCAAAATCTTAAAATACACTTTCGTCGTAAATTTCTCATCTGGAAACTCGATTTTTCTCTTATGTTAAAAATTGCTTATTTCGTCGTAAATTTCATGGCAGAAACGCAGGAATTCGATGAATAAAAGTCGCATTAAATCTCCTTGTGTCTAGGTAGAAAGAGTCTCATTGACTTCCGCTTTTCGGTGGAAGAAACACCGATTTACACACGCCATTACAGAAAACAAACAAGCAGACTGACAACTCCAAAACACATATTTGCATTACTTACAATTTGACTTTCTGTGACATTTTAAAACGGAACAGAGGTAAATCTTCGAAGATTAATCGTTGTTGGAAATAAAAAATACTTTCCGTAAGATCTCTGTTTTTCTCTTTACGAGAAAATCGTCGCATGATCAGTTAACTCGTTTGTGTTTGTCACACCAGTACTGCTGTTTCTTCAAAAGCGTATGCTTCTTTCCTCTTTAATTGACAGGTGTCACATTGTGACAGTTACTTTTCAAAAAAATGTTTGAAAATTTGTTCGGAAGCATTTTAACTACCTTTACAAATAAAAATGTTTCGGCGAAAGCTTTCTCTTTAATTTGAATAACATCTGTTTTCTTCATAACTCACTCGTTATCAAATTGTTAGGTTCAAGGAGGATTTTCCCGTAATTAAACTCGTAATCGTAGCCCTAAATCATTCGGGTTCTTTTAGCAATCATTTAAGCTACAAATGGGTTTGACATGCGCCAGATACAAACGATTTTATAAGTTTAGGCTAACAAAGAATTTTATTCAGCACCAGTTCAAAATCCTAATTTTGTTGCATCGAATCATTTCCAATACGGACCGACCTATGCTGGTGAATAACATTTTTATTTTTTTCTAAAACATAAAAAAAAAGATTGCCAAAAGAACCCGAATGATTTAGGGCTACAATTAAGAGTTTAATTACGGGAAAATCCTCCTTGAACTTAACAATTTTATAGCGAGTGAGTTGTAAAGAAAACAAACGTTATTCAAATTAAAGAGAAAGCTTTCGCCGAAACATTTTTATTTGTCAGTGTAAAGATAGTTAAAAGGCTTCCGAACAAATTTTCAAACATTTTTTGGAAAAGTAACTGTCACCATGTGACACCTGTCAATTGAAGCATACGCTTTTGAAGAAACAGCAGTACTTGTGTAACAAACACACACGAGTTAACTGATCATGCGACGATTTTCTCGTAAAGAGAAAAACAGAGATCTTACGAAAAGTATTTTTTATTTCCAACGACGATTAATCTTCGAAGATTTACCTCTGTTCCGTTTTAAAATGTCACGGAAAGTGAAATTGTAAGTGAGTGCAAATATGTGTTTTGGAGTCGTCAGTCTGCTTGTTTGTTTTCTGTAATGGCGTGTGTAAATCGGTTATTCCGTCTTCCACCGAAAAGCGGAAGTCAGTGAGACTCTTTCTACCTAGACACAAGGAGATTTAATGCGACTTTTATTCATCGAATTCCTGCGTTTCTGCCGTGAAATTTATGACGAAAGCGTATTTTAGGATTTTGAACTGGTGCTGAATAAAATTCTTTCTTAGCCTAAACTTATAAATTCGTTTGTATCTGGTGCATGTCAAACCCATGTGTAGCTTAAAGGTCAAACAGAGATTGTCACTCACTAAATTGGCTCGCCATTAAGTCTTGTGATCGCCTTCGTATGAAATTGTTTTTTTTTGTTGTTGTTGTTGTTAAATCCGCGTTTTACTAGTCCGCGTTTTACTAGTCCACGTTTTACTAGTCCGCGTTTTACTAGTCCACGTTTTACTAGTCCCCGTTTTACCAGTCCGCGTTTTACTAGTCCGCGTTTTACTAGTCCGCGTTTTGCTAGTCCGCGTTTTACTAGTCCGCGTTTTACTAGTCCGCGTTTTACTAGCCCCCGTTTTACTAGTCCGCGTTTTACTAGTCCGCGCTTTACTAGTCCTCGTTTTACTAGTCCAGTCCAGTCCAGTCCAGTCCAGTCCAGTCCAGTCCAGTCCTCGAAATACCATATGCCTGATTTGAGAGATCTCGTATTAAACAATAGACGTTGTTTACGCATTCCTTGTTGGCTAATCAGGAAAGAAATTTTGTTTTGTTTGTTGAATAAAAAAATAAGCAGTGTTTTTGAGAAACTCTATAAAGATCTCGGTTACTTCCCGCTTGAAAATTCAAAGCGGACGCTTTATTATTTGCAGAGATAAGACAAAGGCAAAAAATGTCGTCTTTTTCTTCCATAAAGGGGGTAACATTTTTTATCTATCCTAATGTCAATTTTACTCAGATCTCCTTACCTTACCGACGGAGGGATCCGGAATTCTTGAATTCTGTTAAGCTGTTGTTCCACTAAAGAAATCGAAGGCGTATTGCAAATGAGGTAGGGCTTGATAAGTTTTGAAGTACCATGTGGCACTTTCCGATTGGTTCCAATCTTTCCCCGTTAAAAACCACAGATCGTATAATTACCAGATTTTTATTGGTTCCTATTTCTTGCCTAAGTTATAACATAAACGTTTATTTATAGATGAAATGGATTAAAAACTGCAATTTTCCAATAACGACTAACTTACTTCTGTAGTGGGTTTTACGCTCTGCTCAGTGCATGGTTCGCTAGATTCGGTTTAGCAGCATAAAATCGTCCATGTTTCCTTTTACTCAATTCACGGAAAGATAAGAGACCGAACTGTATGATAACAGTGTGGAAACAGAGTGTTAACAACTGTCAATGTTAATCAATGTTCTCATTCTTCAAACTTACTTGTCATTGAATATTCAGTATTCCTTAGTCAACCAAACAGCCATAAAAAAAAGCAAAAACAAGAACAAAAAACAAAAAGATACAAAACAAACTCTTCATTCATAACAGATGTGTACTGCATACCAGAGAAAACTCAAAGATAAATCGGGAGTGGCAGGACCGTAGCAAGACGAAGCAATTGCCTCATTTTGATTTTGGCCTTTCTTTTGGCACCAGTATCGCTCAGCAATAAAAAAGTGAACCTCTACACTTGCCCAAGATTGACTTTTCTGAAGAAAAATGCCACGGAAAATGCTTGAAAGAGCATTTCTGAGCTTCTAAATTTCAAAATTTTCTGGGGGGGCATTGATGCCAGATCCGAAACTTGCCTTTTCTGATGAGCTAAACCAACCACAGTTAGCAGCACACTGTGCCGACTAAGCTACCGGACCGAACTTGGAAAAAATGTGGAGTTCAGTGGAAAGGTTTTAAAAGACAAACAGTAAAAACAATTTACCAAAGAGGGAAAGGTTCGGAAAGTGAGTTCAAACGCCAGCTTCCAAACATGAAAGACTGATCTTTGTCGTCTATCTTCAATAAAGCCAGATAATGCCAGTCGTTAATTGATAGATCTTTCAGATATTATTTTTAAGAAGTGATATGAAGTTAGGGTATATTCTATACAAAACATCGGATTTTATATTCAGAAAGACTTACAGTTACTTCAGTTGACACTTCGACCACAGGACGCAGTATCCGCCTGGAAACTTTACCGATGTCGCAAAACGTTATTCATGCATTTTTATTTAACAAATGGTAAACACCACATTGTACACGCGAAAGAAGCATAAGAATCGCCCGAGGCGATAGCCAAGTGCGACTCTAGCTTCTTGAGTGCTTAGCAAAACTCCCTCGTGCAAAACTCCCGCGTGCCAAGCTCCCGTGTTCGCTGTGGTGTTTACCATTTGTTTTATAACATTAAAAACAATTTCTTGCGAAACATTTGTTCACGTCAGCAGCGTACACCCATGGGCAAATAGTAGACACAGGATTGACCAATCAGAGCGCGCGCTTTACGTGATTTATGTTATAAATAGTACTATTTTATAGATTTCAGAACTTTACACATTTATGGGTCACTAAGCTGTCCCTGATAAGCAATCATTGTGAAAAAAATCCTTTGAATTCCTAAAAAAGTGAGGCAAAATTTTATAGATTGAGTGAATCTACGTTTAATGAATGGATAATCAAAAACTACAAGTAGAGCAAAAGAAAAAGGAATTGGAGAATCTGGGCATCGATCCCGGTACCTCCCGCATGCAAAGCGGGCGCTCTACCATTTGAGCTAATTCCCCTTGCACAGTATATTACGCGTTACTAAACAATAGCATTGTGGCTAGTGACTTGAAGACGGTCGATGGGAGCCGTGAAAATGAGCAGCAAAGGTACAACTAGCTTGCAGAGCAGGGGTTATTTCGGCGATCGAATGCTCTGTACAGTATTTTCTTACTGAAAAGAATAACTTCCGTCTTTGATTTTTACAGCAGCGGAAGGCTGGGGACAGGAAGAAATCGAGTGTTAACTCATCGAATCAAAGCACCGCTTTACTCATGAAACTCGAAAGTAAAAAAATCTCCCTTTTGTTTTGGTGTCAGTGAAAGCTGATGCAAGCCAAAAAAGCTCATCGTGCCAAAGAAAAAATGCTTAAGAGAAAACTGAAGAGTTTGAAGTGCAAAACCCATAATAAGATTTCAAGGATGATTTATGAAGGTTAGAAGTAAAACTAAACAATGTCACTAGAAAAGATAAAGTTGACAGTTAATACAGGGGTAAAAGTACCATTGTAAGGAGAACTCAGTATTAGCTAGACTTAAAAGGATTAGAATCGGTTACACGTATCGATTAATAGAAAGCTTGAGAGGATACCCATAATGAGGTGGTCTGTAAAAATATAACTGAAGGATTTAGTAGTTAATGTACAAGGCACGTTTAAGGTAATTGTAATGGTCCTAATTTAACACTTGAAATCACAAAAGGAACCAAAACTTAATCCGGTACCTCCCACATGCTTAGTGGGCGCACTACCATTTGAGCTCATTCCCTTTGCGATGTGTGAAAGTTGCCTTTTATCATAGGACTATGTATCTACTACCAACCTGTCAGAAAAAATAATCCTATAAAATTTAGTTCAAGTGTCTTAATGGCGACCGATTGATTTCTCCATATGTCAGTTAAAAACGTGATCAAACGGATGCACAAGCCATCCAGATGATTCCTGGTCGTTTTTCTGAGAGAAACGCATAAATTCCGTCAAGATATGTTGAGTTCTTTTGTTTTGTTTGCATGGTACCTGGCCTTTTGCTAAAGATGCGGGTGCTTTTTCAATGTCACCTGATGAAGAATTACTTTATGGTGCGCTACTCATTTGATTACCAGTCTCCATATTATTACAATCTGATTAAAGTGTGTCTGGTCCGTTAGCTTAGTCGGAAGAGCGTGGTGCTGATAACGCCAAGGTTGTGAGTTCAAGTCTCACACGGACCAATGTGGTGTATTACTTTTTTTCACAGTTTTTACTAAAATCACTGCTCCCATAATAATTATTTTTAGATTGAACCATTAATAAAGCACTCGAGGAATTCTAACAAATGGTCTCAGCTCATATAAACACGAGGGGTGTTAGGAAGACCTGAGAAGTTATGCAAGCTTGAAACTTTAACGGGGAAGGAAGTTAACTGCGAAGGGAAGGAACTTAACTGCGATCCTGTTGCTAGGGTGTATGAATGATAAAGAAGGTCTAGGGATAGTTTGCATCAGGGCCCCATTATTCGTAGGCCGATTAAGGCTGAATTTTAATCCAGGTTTCTATATTTCTCTGTTCAAAAGCCGTTTGGGGATAATTTTCCCAATTCTTTAGATCATTCAATCGTCAAATTGTAGACAAATTGAATTAAACTGAATTTTCTTCTAAAGCTTTCAGATCTGATATCAAATTTTACCCTACTCCTGGGTTATCTTAACCCACCTTTGAATAACTCGGCCCAGTAAAAGAGTTTCTTCGCCTGCGGGTAAGTTTGAGGCCTTGAGCAACGCAAGACGGAGAGGGGTCTAAAAGTGGTCTGACGCTGATAATAAATATCAAAGCCAGATCTCTGCCAGATCCCTTGTAGATCCCTCGCAGGCTCGCATTGCACAAGGCTTTAGAGTCACTCGGGGGCAAAGAAACATTCCTGCCACACGATATTGGTAATGATGGCCTACTCGCGAGCTACCTCAAAATGTCCATTACCAGCTTTGGTTCTTCGACTCCAGTACGCATCAAAGTTCGTCGAGTTTGTGCGATCTACGTTTCCTGCAAATGTTGGGAACCATGACCATATTTGGTAAATCATATTGCCAACATAGAAAAGGGATAAAAACTTGGACAAAGTGAATCGTTTTCAACCTTTATCATTACTTTTTTTCGCAGTAAAACTTCAATATCACCACTTGCAGCATACGTTTAATGCAAAGTATATCATTTCGAAAATTACGAAACGGGTTCAGATAACCAGCAAAGTTGTAAGTTCGACCCCCGCACGGCCCATTTCAATTTTCTTCCCCTCGCAGGATTCAGGATGGTCAATATCAAAGTTATTTATTCTTTTTTTTTTTTACCATATGTATATCTGTGATTTTTTTGGGGAAGCTTTGTCAAATAAACTTCATAAGTCACTGATGGTTTTTCTTTTCAAAAAATTTTAATGAAACAAAACATTTTGGAGAATTCGGGTATCGATCCCGGTACCTCCCGCATGCGAAGCGGGCGCTCTACCATTTGAGCTAATTCCCCATACAGAGCTGTTACGGTGATTCCTCGGTATTGGATTGCATATGCTGTACTGCGCATACAAATCACGTAATCAGGTGAATAAGCGCTCCGAGAACACGGTATTGTTTTTCAATCAATGGAAAAGGTAAAAAGGTGCGATGGTCTTTGGCTCTTGAACGAGCATGGTGACCCACATTTTTTATTGTATAAATTTGGTGTACAAATCATCTCCTTTGGAGAAATTAAAAAAAAATTATCGAAGGGAAAAGAGGATATAGTTAAAACTGTGTACAAAGCCCGTTACTCCATAATGCAAATCATGACTTTGAAAGCAACGACTCGAGGAACTTTTGAGTCGCTGTCTCTTAAATTGCGTGATTTTTCCTCAAATTGCTGATCGAATTGTTCCAAACGCTCGAGACTTTCTACCTATCAAGTTTTTTTCAAGCGTAACTTTAAAAACCCTTGCTTCCAGCTACAGCAAAATGTACCGTGAACGATGAAATGACGCGCATGATCAGTAGTACCAGTAGGACATAAATGAGATAAGTTTGGCCCATCATATCTCTTAAACAAGCACGGTAACCAGTCTTTTTTATTGTATTTTCGAAACAGATTTTTGGTAAGGAACATTTAAGGAAAATTTCAAACCTTTTTTCGATAACTTTTTTTTTTTTTGAGGAATCACCTTAAAGGTAAATATACAGAGTTGGTCTTGTTGTAAGCGAACAAGGACAAATAAATAATATGTTAATGTTTGTCCATGAGGAATCGAGCCTCCGAAATTAGGTTTCCGAGCTCCAATTTTCTATTTCTGCGCTATGATAACTCTTTCTTGCCGCTAGTATTACCAAACTTATATGTGACACGTGTCTAGCATTCTGCTTGGATCAACAACGTAGAATGCGTCATACTTTTCTCAAACTGGTTTGAAGCAGTATTTTGCAGCAATTATTAAGATCAGGTGCATGGCGGATTGCAAATGAACAGAGTCTTGTGGTAATAGAGTTTGTGATTTTGCAGCCTAAGGAGACAACCTCGTTCCCAGGGTCTCTCATCTTTCCGCCCCCTGGAGAGAGAGAGGAGGGGCGGAAAGATGAGAGAGCCTGGAAACGAAGTTGTCTCAGGAGAGTCGTTTGAGACATTTTACGGTCGCCTTCTCGGCTCAAGTACGCAATGACAGTTCCCGAAACAATGAGATCCGTTCAATGATCGCCGGGGTCGGAGTTGAACCCTTGATATTACTGGAGTCGACTCGAGTCATAAGAGACTCATAGTCCGCCATTTTGTCCACCCACGGTCTTCCTTGAAGGAAGGCAGTAGGCACAACAAGTAAATCGCATGTTGCGCGGGAAAACGCCTGTGAACAAGGAGAACATGGGTGTACATTTGCATGTGATTGGTCGACAGGATGACGCGAGTTTTCTGGTCCAATCAAAGAGCACACTAAAACAAAATCAACGCAATCTTGGATAAAGTCGGAGCTCATTAGGGACCAATCTTGAGCCCAAAGTCACTTCAACACCTTGAGAGCAGTATGGACGCCAATAATAACCTTGGGCTTGAGTCTTTACTACCCTCAAGGTTATAGACCTCTGGTCCCTTTCGACAAGATCATTCTAGCGTCACTAATCTAATTAAAGTCTCTACGGATCTTCATGGATAAGACTTTGATTATTCCAGATCTGTAAATTGAAAAAACTTGTACAAAGTCAACTCGAGACATATTTTGTTTGAAAATAATTTTGCGTGTCTAAGATCTTATCAGAATTATTGTTGATTTTTTTCTTTTTTTTTTTTCCTTGTCGTCATTAAGATTTCCGGGTGGTGTGCCTGTCACAACGCGTAATTAACTGCAAAGGACACTGATGAATTTGTCATGCAAGGAGCGAAAATGACCTTCACATTGCCACTATGAGAATATTGTTTGATTTTTAATTAATATAAAACCCCGCTGTAATACACAGATAGCAAAATTAATTTGCAGACGATTCAATGTCTTTAACAGTTTGTCAGTAGATAATCGAAGGAGATATTAGATTTAATCACAGCACGATAACTTTTGATTTCCTAGATCGAAATCAAAATTTCTCAGTCACCAGGACGAGATATGTTTCATTGAAAATGCATGCAAGGAACACTTTTACATTAGGTACAAGTTGTATTTCCACCTTGAAAGAAAGTCAATAAGCACCTTAGTGCCATGAAATAACTGTAATTTTTCGTGTAGCCAATGGCATTGGGGCGGCACGTAGGAAAGCTTGAAGGTCAATGCCATAATCTCTAGAAATAGCTGACTATTGGACCAACAGGACACCTAATTTTAAGGATATTTATAAGGTGCATGTTGCGAAAAGACGCCGGCAAGAAACGAAATTTATTGTTTCGAAGACAGTTAAATCGAAAGATTTCATATTGTTTTAATTTCAAATTAAACTGACCCATTCAGAGAGAACTGTGCAAACATAGACTTCGAAATTGCCTTAGCTCAACCGACCTGAATATTACAGCTTGACGTTCAAACGTTTTCCCTTTTTTTCATCGCATATCATTTATTGAAAAATAAGCTATATTGCAGTGGTCGTCCAACGCTTCCAAGTCTCTCTTTTTTAAGCTTAACGAATTGATTAAAATCACTATTTAGAGCTTTAAAACTGAAGAAACAATCTGTAGCATGTTCACACTTACGTACCGACGAATGAATGCTTGGAGTGATTTCAAATTAGCTAAGCAGATGTGCTTAAGTTATACAATGGCAGTCGCGTCAAAATGATCCGCAAACATTATTAACTGGATTTAGAAAAAGAGTTATTGAGCTCGCTAGTTGATTCTAGAAGACAAAGCACTACAGGCTTAGGGAAAGATTTCAACGGTAAGACACAAATATTTGGCTTTTAAAGCCCCTTATGGATTCATTCATAGTTTTTCGATGCAATAAGTCTAATTGAAAATTTTAATTTTAGCCTTCAATTTACTACCTTTCAATATGCTGGCAACATTAATTAAACTTCTCTGTAAACTATGTTGAACTCTGCAGATACGTTCTGACTGAAAGACTTCTTCGGGGATTTTCAAAGGGTTTTCTTGAGCTTAGAGAAGTTTATAAATGAAAGAAGCTTAATTTGTTGCAGGGTATACATGAACATATTTGAGCAAAGGTATCTAGGTGGTTGTTCAGTTTTGACAAAGCGAAATAGTTATTTTGACAACAAAAAGCATGTTTAGTTACACATTCAAATACACACGGAGCACGTTCCTTGCATCCAATACAAAGAGTCAAGTACAAAACTTCAGCACTTTTACTTTACAACAGCAAATATCTTGTACGGAGGCAAAAAGACCTTTGACTGAAGGAGCCGCCAAATTAATATTCCTCGTCGCATTTTTCGCCCTTCAAGAAAATCTTTTATCATGGAAAAACTGTTGTGAACACAAAGACAGCATTAATATTTGATAACCAATCATCACAGTGGAACTATCCAGATGATCAAAAACAAGAAATTTAGCGTTCATGTTGGGCGAGAGTTATCTAGATTGCAGTTCGCAAAAGGGAAAAAAAATTCGTAAGTCTAAATATCACAGAAGATTAAGTTTCAATAGATAGCAAATGTCAATTCTAAGAACTCTTTCAAACGCTCCATTTTCTAAAAATTGAAAATAAACACACGATTGATATTCAAATATGTTTTCATTGAATAGTTTTTCACTTAGCTCATTTTATTTTACACGAGAAGAAACCCTTAATAAAACACATAATTATAGCTGATAAAACTCACCGCCTAACCTGTTTACATCTTTGAATAATGATACCATATTTTTGCGCCTCCAGACTTACCACAGAGGCAAAAACAAAAATTAAATATGAATGAGGTGAGTGTTATGGTCAAATCAAAACTATGGAAAAATCTGCGGGAGAAACATTACGTGCATTTATCGCGCTTTGTGCGGTGTGCAGCGAGTGCGCAAGTCAGTGGAGTAGACGTAGTCAGGATAAGGAGATTCGGAAAAGTTTTAAGAAACGCGAGCTGGCCTCGCAAATTAGCATTTGGATTGATAAGTGGAAGGATAATTCGAAGGATACTTCGTAGAATATTGGTTGAAAGTTATCATGGACACGACAGAAAATAGCACAAAAATGGACAAAAGCTCGCCCGCGCTGTCGCCAACTTCAAGTATATTTTTAGCCCTTATGCTGGTTTTAACAGCTGTTGTGAACATCATCTCCAATGTGTTAGTATTGGTCATTTTAGCGCGAAACAACCGCCTTCGTACATGTACGAACGTTTTCATCGCTAATTTGAGTGTGGTGGATCTTTTGGCAGGTATGATTTTAATACCTGCAGCTGCCGAATCGCTTTTTTCGCAAGATGACCAGCAAATAGCTGACATGAGCTATGCTCTAGTCTGCGAATTCTACGGCTTTTTGAATTCGCTTTATGGAATCGGCTCCTCATTAACGGTCGCAGTAATAGCTTTGGATCGTTACCACAGTATTTTAAACTGTCTACAATACGAAACGATCGTTACTCAACGGAGAACAGCGTTGCTAATAGCTTGGATTTGGCTACAGGCAATTTTTGTCTCGCTGTGTCCTCTTGTGGGCTGGGGAACGTTTTCACTTAACCCCAGTCAACGATGTTCTTGGTATTCTCCTGACAAAAATGGATTTATTTACTTCAAAACAGCTACCTGCGCGATACTCCCTTATGCGGTTACAGTTTTCTGTTACATTAGGATTCACGTTGTGGCAAGAAGGCACGCTAGAACGATTGTAAACATTCAAATTCGCGATGCGAGAAATAGACTCAAGAGCGGTGGCGTCAACGCAAATCTTTCGGCGTCAAAAAAGACGATCATGGTTTATATCGTTCTTGGTGTGTACACGGTCTGTTGGATACCATATTACGCTATACAATTATTAGTAACTGCATTTCCTTCGGTGATACTTCCTGACAAATTTTTACTAACTGCAGCTGCGTTATCGCTCATCAATTCGGCATGTAACCCTATTATGTATGCATTAATTACGAGCCAGTTCCGAAATGGACTAAAACGCGTTTATCGCCAGATTCGACGCCACATTTTTTCCGGCGACGCGCGGCAGGTTAATCCAAATGGACCACGCGGAGATTCAAGAAGTTCATGGACTTTTACAAGATCCAGCGCAAAACGATTTTTCGCAACGAGCCAAGAGGCAGCGAGACCAAAGCTTGTTATCACAGACATGAATCCAGTCTGTGCGGTTATTAGAGAGGAAAGTTCGATGAACACAAAACCACCCTCGCCGCCCGAAGAAGCGCGGGGGACTGGAACCTTCCTCACTGTGTATCCACTGACGTTACAAGTACCAACGGAACACAGGCATACAATAAGAAAAAATCCCGATAAGAACCCCAAGGAGTTAGAAGTTAAGAAAAATGGATGGATAGGGGAGTAATACTCGGAAACATTTTTTCTTTTCTTCTAACGCTGGGCGGATTGATTACATTTTGCGTGAGTGGTAACCTTAAAATAAAGTGGATAATACCGGGCGGGTTTTGTTTGGTGTCTCTCTACAGATGGCCCGATAAATGAATAATCATTTTCTATCAGATGTAGTGATAAAATTTTCACGCAAGATTCTGCGATAAAGTAAATCGAATTGATTATTTCTCCTGCACGAATTTACACTCCAGAAATATCAAATACCGACTAAGTGTGATAATACATTTTTCTCCGTTTTGCGCTTGCTTTGAAAGAGCCCGAAGGATTAAGATAGAGTCCATTATTTTGACTTGTAGTTTATTTTAAATCGTGACAAATAACCCCATAATGATGCTGACCACTCCTAGTGTTTTTAGGAGGATAATACTCCTAAAAAAAAAGAAGTAAAAAAAAGTGAAAGAACCTGTAATTGTTTACTCGGATTTTGGTTCCTTTTGAGTTATTTTAATATACAGTGATGACGTCTTTTGGTCACTTCAATGAGTAGATTTTGGTTTAAGCTTGATGTCACGGGAGAAATTTTATCCCCGAAAACATCAGACTTCCTCTCGGTAAATGGTAAGAGATAACAATTTCAAAAAATATCTATAATAACTCGAAAAAGGCAGATGCTTCGCTAATTACGTGAGCTAATTTTTCCGGCCAAGAACTTTATTGAATCTATATTATCTTTGTTTTAATTGATGATTCAGAGAAGTGTTTTTTTAGTCCTTTTGAGTTTGGCTTTGTAAAGAGCCGAAACATGTCCACTGCAGAACCCGCGGTTCATCTTTATATTTCGTAGCACCTTTCTTTCCCAAGCTCCAGCGCAGAAAAAAAGTTACTTGGGAAAGTAGAAGGGTCGGATGGTACAAAATAGTCGCTTGGTACTAACTTTATATGGTTTACTTGAATCGATTATCGCGTGTGAAACGCGTTGAGGGTATTGTCAGTACGTCTGTTCAGTCAGCCTTGACGAGTCAGTTATTCGGCCGGCCACTCGGCCAGTCAGCCAGTCAGCCAGTCAGTTAGTGTCAGTCGTTCAGTCAATCAGTAAGTCAGTCAGTCAGCCAGCTCCGAGTCGGTTAGTATCATGTATATCAATACACAAAACCTGAAAGCTTTAATTTTCGTTCTCTTTTTTCGCGTTTGTATGGACTGAGACGAAGTCGAGGTCCATAACATCGCAAAAAAAAAAAAAAAAAAAAAAAGAACTCGGCTAATATCCGATCCAGCCATCTTGACCTCACGCTTGGTCAATAATCCATATATAGTGGCGCGAGAGTTTGAGCGTTTTGCCGCCAACGAAGTTGATGAGTATTTAGCTACACAGGCCCAAGAGAACCAACTCTTGACTTTATAGAGGAGCTCTAAGGATGTCACTGATTTTATCAGTTTCTTTTCAGAACTCAAGTGTGAACGGAAAAGAGGATGATAGTTCTCTCCAAAGATCGGTTGTTCGACAAAGTCGTTTGGAGACATCGCAGCGGTTTGAACTTAATAAACAGTTTCCCTTCTCGATTCTTTTGGATTTGAATTTAAGTCATGCTTCTGTGGTGTTCAGAAGCGAAACGGGACTTTTTGGACCCCCAGTCGATCACATGATTCTCGTCGTAAACATTGAAGGTGTTCTGTGTTTAAGGGATGTCGTTTTATGCGATTCGTTTCTGACTCCTCTCCTCATTGGACGGCCGGCTCTGCAGATCAACGACAGGGTGAAACGTGCGACCATTATTTCTATGAAAAGAAAGTGAAAACTATTGTCGCCGAGTTTTGTAACGAGGAGGTAAATTTTGCCACCGGCAACGAATGTATCTCTTATGTTTAGGTTTGACTTCATTCCAAGAGACTGAAATATGTGACTTCCGTGAGATGTTACTTTTCCATCGAACACATTCAAAAACCCAACTCACCCACGATCGCCTTTGTTCTTTGGCAAAAGCCCTGGGGGAGGATAACTTTTTCAGGGAACAAACTGATTAATTAAGTCAACTTATTTGGGAGACAACAAAATCTCAAAGGAAACAAAGGAATTCTCGGTGAGGAGGAAGAGATGGTAAAGAAACTTGAACAGCAGTTTGGAATATATAGTTTGCGGATCAGCTCAGGTGAAACAAAAACTTCGTTTTGAAAATGTTCTTTTTTTCTATACGCTGTTTGCCCGTCAGTCAAAAATAACGTGAATTCCTTTCGAAGGTTGACGAACTGTCCTTGAGAAACCAGTCAACCATCTCACTGTTTTTCAGTTCTCAGCGCACAACCTCTCGTGGAACAAGATAAAAACTAACAGAAAAAGATCTACTGGGATAAATCATTGTAAATATATCTTGTTGTTGTTGTTTGTTTGTTTGACCCTAAGGTTAATGGCTGAATATTGATCTCAGGTGAAATGGACAGATCTTCAATAGAGTACGTCCCCGAAATTTTATTATTGGAATTTCTGTTTCACATGGTGTAAGAACTGAGGACCCCTTTCGCTCAAGCGACAGAGCCAGTCCCTCGAAGCAGCAGACACTTACCTAATACTGTAGTGAAAGAATATTCATCCCTTGAACATGTGCTAGAATGTAATTTTTTTCTTTCTTCGCTGAGTTTTAGTTTCTTATTTGCTATCCTAAGTTATCAAAATATTTCAGGAGGTCTTCAGAAGCACTTACAAAAATATTTTCGCAGGTTCCTTTACACACCACTTTTAACCAATAGTTCCTTTTAAAAAAATCGGTAGGTAATGTACTTTTTTCTGAAGCCCTCCCTTTTACCTGAGATCAGCATTCAGTCATTTAGCTGATGTCGAACAAACAAACAGAGGTTAAAAAAGCAAAAAACAACATCAACATAAGACACAGAAAAAAATTGAATTGACAAAAAGTTTATCACAAAGTTTAGTGGCGACTGAAAGCAGAATGAGTGAGCAGTTTGCTTAAACAGATAAGAGTGCAGTGGGGGAAGACGTTTCCTATACCACAAAGCAAATATTTTTTTAACTTTTTTTTTAATCTCACGTGATAAGCATACATTGTCTTTTTTATCTCACCTTGAAAGATACCAAAGCCAGTGGCTTATGTAGAACAGGTTAAGCGGAAGTCAACACGTGCTGCTAGTTACACTCTTAGCGTAAATTCATGCGAAACGAAAACGACAATTACAACAGTTATCAGTAATCGTCAGGTGTCAGGGGGGGGAGGTTGGAGAATTTCATTTGGAGGGAGTACATGGTTTTCAAGGGAAAGGAGGTAGGATCAGTCGTCGCCAACAGACTATAAAGTAGGGACAGAAATTTGACTGCAAGTTAACTGCCAATGAGAGGGGAATCATAAGAATGTCAGAATATCCCAAAACTTTTAAAAAGAGGGATCAGGTAAATATTATCATGACACAACCAAACTAAACCGACGCTCCCCCCCCCCCCCCCCCCATAAATAATGTTCAGTCCATAAAAGCATGGAAAATTAAACAAAACGATGGATTACAGTAAAGGAATCAACATAGAATGAATCTAGTGAGAGCCAAAATATATTTGTTTTTCAGAAGATCTTATTCTAATCGTTATTATTTTGTTCAATTAGAATCGCGTGACGAGACCTGAATAATTAATTCACCTAATAAATCTCACGCAATCTCTGGATGATAAGCAAAATAGTGTACGGTTAGCATATAGTTTAAATCTTCCTTTCCTTACTCTGATCTTATCCGCAATACATGGAACCCTCAGGGTATAAACAAGATTCCTTTTTTATTCCAAACTGTTGTTCCAGTTCTTTTACTATCTCTTCCTCTCCGCCGAGAAGTTCCTTTGTTTCCTTTCTGATCTTGTTGTCGCCCAAGTAAGTTGACTTGGTCACTTTGTTCCCTGAAAAAGTTATCCTTCCCCAGGGTTTTGCCATGGTACAAATGCGATCGTGGGTAAACGGTGATTTTGGATCTGTTTGATGGAAAAGCAACATTTCATGAAAGTCACACATTTTCCTAGGAAGGAGTTCGAACCTACACCTTGGAGACCATTCGTTGTCGGTAGTAAAATTTACTTTTGCTTTTTCTTCGTTACCAAACTCGTCGACGATAGTTTTCACTTTCTCTTCGTAGAAACACCTGTCGCCTTCTTTTCGAATACGATACGTCCCACTACTTTGTTCCTGTTGATCTGCGGAGCAGCCAAAGAGGAGAGGAGTCAGAAAGGAATCGCCAAAACCAACATCCGTCAACCACAGCGCACCTTCAATATTTACGACGAGAATCATGTGATCGAATGGGGGTCCAATACGTCCTGTTTTTCTACTGTATACCTCTGAAGCATGCCTTTGAAACTCAAATCCAATGTAATCGAGTAGCAGGGAAAAAACTGTGTTAAGTTCATAGCAGAAACCGCCGCGATGTCTTCGAACGACTTTGTCGAACAACCATTCTTTGGAGAGAACTATTTCCTCCTTTCCGTACACACTCAAGTTCTCAAAAGGAACTGATAAAATATGACATCTTTGAAGCTCTTCTAGAACTTCAAGAGTTGGCTCTATTGGGCCTGTGTAGCGAATACGAGCTAAATATTCATCAACTTCGTTTGCGGCGAAACGCTCCAACTCTTGCGCCATCGGTACCGATTCAATATCGCGTGACCAGTATGCGTGACTTCTTGCGCATGTCACTTAAACGCTTCTATTCGCATGCGAGAGTTACATACATAAGCTTTATTTATACACCAAATAATTTGGATATATCAACAAAGTTGAAGTGATAACGATTACAAAAGCTGACGTTTCGAGCATTAGCCCTTCTTCGGAGCGAATAGAGGAATTGTGGGTTGTGTGTGCTTTTAAA